>NW_015173687.1:672498-727811 GCF_001447785.1 Gekko japonicus | reverse complement strand
CACACACACACACACAGTCCATCCCCCAAAGAGGGCTCGGGAAGAGACGAAAGGATTCCCGTCCGCCCTGACAGCGGGACCCCCACACGCCCCCTACCTGTCTGTGACCCGCCCTGAGCCCGCTTTTGTGGGGAGGGCGGGCTATAAATCGAAATAAATAAAGGCACACCGAACGTGGAGGTTTGAAATCGCGCCCACCCCGCAACACCCCCACCCTCTCCCTGCTGCTTAACCGAATTGCGCGGGGCTGCAATAACACAAGGAAGCCCCCGCCTACCGCACCCCACCTAGGGAACGGGGTCAATGTTCGGCCGGCCTCCTCGTGTCTCTCTCCCTCTGCCCCCATGAGGCGTTGCAGCCGCTTTCACCGCCAAGCTGGCGGGGGGCGTGACCTACCACGGCCCCGCGGAACGCGCCAGCTCCGTTCGTCTCCTCACTACCGAACGGCGTGAATAAACAGCGGGGGAGAGAGGCTGGGCCATGATGACGCGCCCCCGCCTCGTCGGCCCGGCCTAAGGCGACCGCCTTCCCCTTTCGCTCCTTCCTTCCTTCCTGCCGCCGGGAAGGCAGCCATTGCGGAGCTCCCTTACGGTCCTCCTTCATCCCACGCGCCAGCCTAGACCGGGGAAAGAAGCCCTTTGCGGTAGTTCTAGCTCCCGTCGCCGTGACATTTTTTTATCCCGGCCTTCCTCCGAGAAGCACGGCTGCCGTCTCACGCGCGCGTGCCTGGGAGTAAGCCATCTTGAATAAATCAGATACGGGCTGGTGGGGTTCCCTTTTTCCGCCTCTTCCACTGTGTTTTCGTAACAACCCCCGAGGTGGGTTAAGCTGCACATCACCCGGCGAGAGTAATGGGTGAGGGTTTGGAACGTTGCCCCGTCAAAATCCAGCCAGCCGTCTTCGCGCTGTATCATAGGTGTGCCGACTTTAAAAATCAGGGACAAGGGCCGTAAGTATGTCGGTCATTCCTAGACGGGTGCAAATATAGTCCGTTTTTAGCACAATTATATTATGGGTTATTCACATGGTATACAACGTTCCAAGATAGCCAAACGCATTAATCGCAAGGCAGTGGGCAAATTATTTTGAGCAGGTGCCCAAAGCTGCACTAGTTTAAAAAAAATTGCTTGCACCTGCATATCTGAAAAAGGAGCCTCGGCCGATACCTAAAGGTGTAACACCTGCTGTCCTATTCACACGGAGGTATAAATTTGAACACCAAGTCCTCACATGGGGGGGAAATATTAAATTTAAAAGAATGGTGAAATTACATACTAGTAGTCATACCCAGAAAAATTATAGGCCACTATGTAGGTGTATTCATGCTCTTAAATAACAGTAGTTTGTCAAGCAGAGTTACTTCAATAAACGTTAAGTTGGCACTACAAACAACTACAGAAAATAACTATTTTACTACTGGCCAAACGTTGATTGGGATACATTTGCTTCTATTTTTCAAAGGCCACTTTTGGTGGTTTAGCATACTTCCATTTATGGGGGGAGGTAGTTGTGAATATCCTGCTTTGGGCAGGGAGCTGGACTAGATAACCCATAAAGTCCCATCCAGCGCTTATGTTTCTAGAAACCGAACCCACAGTGTGCACTTCTATGTATACAGACAGGATAATATGCCTCAAGCCTGCACATTTCAAATGATAGGGTTAAACAGCAACAGGTGTTTTGCCATGAACCCAAAAGCATGGGTGGATGCTTCATAACAAAATGATGTCTGAAGTCTCAAGTCTCTCTTATTCTGTGACTTGTTTTTCAACAGCTATTCTATTCAATGCATTGGAATATCTAAAGCAGCTGAACACACACACCCATATAATGCTTTGGATAGTGGCCAGCCATTGTAATTCCACAAGATTTTAGGCAGATTTAAGTGCACTGGGGAAACCCCAAAAGTTTTGCAAGATTAGGCTAAGGGTTTTTTTGGGGGGAGGGATTTTTTTAAAAAAGCCTCCAATTAAAAGTACAATATACAACCATAGCCCATTCCAAGTCATGAGTACCTCAAATACTATGCAATAGTGACACGGAGGCATTGGTAAGCAACTCTTCTTCAAGCACCACTTTGAGAAGGTGATGGAGTGGGGCCAGCCAGAGCCCCACTTCCCAGAATGGGGGTTGCCAACACTTCTGTTTATCAGTCCTTTCTCATGGGTCTCTTGCATAAAAGCTGGCAACTAGGACACCAAGTGGTACTCCTTGGGCCAGATTTTACCCACCTGCTGCAAAAGAGCTTTGGCCCCAGAAATGGATTCACCTGGCCTTATCTGCCTTTGATCCACACTGTAGTCAGCACATACATGCACTTTTATGCATTTCCTGTGTAGAAATATCTGGCATTGGACGCATCCCCTATTTCAGCTGTGAGCTATAGCCCAAGGCACTCGAGAAACTAGTTGGACTTGGGGCAAGGCTTAAAGCATGCATTTGTATTAACTACTACTACCCTGGCAAGTACAGTATCCTAACATTTCATAAACCCAGGCCATTTGAATTCAGATACAAGAAAAAGACTGGGGCTACACACAACTTCAGCTGCCCTGACCTGACCTGGATGGGCCAGGCTAGCCCGATCCCGTCAGATCTCAGAAGCTAAACAGGGTCAGCCCTGGTTAGTACTTGGGTGGGAAACCACCAAGGAATACCAGGGCCATTACACAGAGCCAGGCGATGACAAAACACATCTGAATGTCTCTTGCCTTGAAAACTCTACGGGGTTGCAATAAGTCTACTGCAACTTGATGGCAAAACACAACTGGAACATCTGGTTTAAAACAAAGCTGCCAATACGTGCCCTGGAAGACAAATGAACACCATTCCATTCCTACAACTCTATGATACATTTTCTGTCTTTAGAAAATTGTAACACTCAGACTTACAGCCTGGTCTGCTCCCCACCCCCAAGCTTTGGGCAAGAACATATAGTATATTAAATGATTCACTCCTATCCCTGACCACAGAAAATCTGGTCTGAATAAAAACATGCCACATGCAGAAGGCAATATGAGCTTTGGAAGGTGTCCATAAAAAGAGAATTACAAATCTGAAGGTCAGTGACCAAGGGGAGTACTTCTCCATCTACTTTAATTATTACAGTAGCACATGGGACAGAGGCGAAACCCTGGGCAATGACAGCTTACCCACACAACCTGAATACGCCAATAAGGGCTGTACCCTTTTTAGTTGTCAAGGGAGCAGCAAGAGTAACTGCTCATTTTTAGGGGCTGCTCACTGAGGCTTGCAAACACACTCTGCCACTGCCTGTGTCATCTTAGGCCAATGTGCTAGCATCAGGAGATATAATAGATTAGTGGTGAGAAGAGGTTGGGACAATGGCATGTGAAGACACAGAAGCTGAGTTGCTCAGCAGTAGCAAATGGGGTCTCCAAATACTGACCATTTTCACACCAACTAAGAGTAAGAAGGCAGCCAATCCATTCCAATCCTTTACTTGAAAACAGCTTCCATGCAGAGTTGTTCAGATTAACTGCTGATGTCTGAGCTAGCTCCCCGGCCTTCTCCCAGCCACAGGGAGAGGAAAAGCTTTCGCTACAGGACAGTTATTTCGACCAACAATGTGTTCTCACCTGAACATTACAGTAAATGAGTCCTATATAAGAGAACTGCTAACAAAAAAACTGTACACAAGTTTACAAACATATTAACATATAAATAACGGGAAGCTTCCTGCCAGGAGAACTTCCCCAGTAGTCTTTTTTGCTTGAGACTAACACTGGAAGGGGAAAGCCAGTCCCTTTCCTCAAGCATCACAGGGGTTGGTTTGTAAAAATTTTTCTGTTGTCAGTGCCTCTGGCTTCAAGTGAGCAGTCTGTGCAAAGCAGACACCTCCCCTTGCCCTCTAGGAAGGTGCCCGTGGGGCTAAGGCCTCGGCTAGCCAGTCATCGCTCTGGTCCAAGCTCCTGCTGGAAGACTCGTTTCTTCTCTCGACAGTGCTTCTTGTGAGCTGGCCAGTCTTTCTGCTGGCACTGCGAGCCGCAGTACCGTGCAACCTGGCACCTCCCACAGATGTTAAATTCACGTAACTAGAGAGAGGGGCACAAGAAAATAATCAGTATCACTTCCAGGAAGAACCACTCCCAAAGCAGCCAACCAAAAGGTAGAATATAGTCTCCATTTCTCAGATTTGGGAACTCCGCTTACAAAAATTATACTACTTGGCACAGATTCTAAACTATAGCAGGCCTAGGGATCCCATGGATCCTTTGTGTTAAAGCTTGCACTTTACGCTAGCACAGGAAGCCTTCCACTCTGCCAAGCATTTTTCATCAGTTGAAGGTTCTTTCCAACAGAGGTAAGTGCCATAGTTAGCAAAATGGGTCTGTGGGATCCTACCCATGAAGACTACCTGCATTTTTTCCAGTGATGTGGTACATATTTCCGTTCCTGACAGCCTATAGTTATGACACATATAACCTCTTACCTTCCCAGGCTGTCTGTCTGTGAAAGCATTTGAAATTGCATTCAGATAAAAGCATACAGACTCAGCAGCCTTATTTCACAGACGGCAAGAACTAAGCTGCTGCTGTATGGTTGCAGGTCCCGCCCCCCCCGTGAGAAGTAAAACAGGAAGTAGGAAAGCAGGTTTGGGGCCTATTAACAAAACTGTATTTTGACCACACTGAGGGCCAGGAGGAAAGATTATTCACAGGAAAGTCACTTGTATGCAGAACAGAAGCCAACCCTTGCAGAAGACCTGTTCAACTTAAGTTAAATAAGCATGGATAAATTTCTTGCGAGGTAATACAAAGAGTCCATCAGCTGTAGCTAGGAACATTTTTTTCACTTTGGCAAATCACTGCCAAAAAGCAAACAGACAGAATAACAGCGACACTGCCACCCACAACTCGCTTTGGGTTTTTAACACACCTGTTTCTCAATCATCGTGCATGGAGGGTAGTGACATTCATAGTATGTGCACGAGTTCTCCTCTTCTTCCACAACATCCCCATTAGCATTATAATAGCGTGTCACGTTCAGCACAGGAAACTGCTCCTCTATGGGGTCTGTGGGAAGCTGCTGTATCGCCAGCCAGTATAAGCTTTGTTCCCTTCAATAAAAACCAACAAGTTAAGCACTTATTCAGCAAGTGCTTATCACTGTTAGAGACATTAAAAATGCAACACTTTGCAACAAAAAAGGGACAGCTACACAAGTTCTCACTGACACTGAGGACCCAACCCTTTCATTGAATGAGTTCCTCCTCTTCTAAAAGGGATGAGTGGGAAAATTCAAATTTAGTCAAACTCTGGTAGCAAGAGACATCAAACAGACAGGCCTTCCCAACAGAATAGTTACTGTGTTTTGTCTAATCCGTTCTCTGCCTTCCAAACGTTCCATAAATCCCAAATGCTAATGGAGACACACAAATGGCCACATATCAATACAGATTTTTGTCTTCACTGCAAAATAAACCCTCTTGAAAAACACACTTTTAAGGTCTTGATTCAAACAGCTAGCAACTAGCCATATAATCTCTCTCTTTTTGCTTTGTTTGAACACTTATGGGTAAAAATGTGTTCTATATAAAGGATATTTCTGGAATTTTAAAGGATATTTCTGGAATTTTTAAAAGGTCCCCAAATATTGGCTTGCTTTATGAAACAGACAGCACAGCCCTAGAACTTGAGTCCAAGTTATTTCTTTGATCCATCCTCAATACAGGTGGATGGGCTCTTCTTACTTCAGGCACACCCAGTTGCATTCAGACAAGCAGCTGAATGGCATACTCTCTTAACTACTCATCTTAAGCCTGTTAAATGGTGTTTAAACTGAAGTCTTTACAGAAGCTCTAAACTCATACTCTTTTGCCCAGACCTTAAAAGGACCTGGGGAAAAGACTGCTCTAAGCAAAGACACAGTAGCATTGTTACTTCCTCCAGATGCAAAAATGAAAAAAAAAAAACTTGGCCTCGAGGACAGAGGGACTTCTATTGCCATCACTCCCCTCATCTGTAATTCTCACTTGTCCAGGACTTACCTTTGTTTACTAGAAATTTCTTCCGCTTTGGGTCTCCAGCCCCATGGAACCAATCGCAAGTTGTCTAGACGGTTGTCCACTGTCACCGCGTTGAGATGCACCACTTGAAATCCTGGAGCAATACCTCCCCGATGTCTCTCCCTGAAAGTGATGACAAGCAGAGTGTGTAGATGCTTCTGGTTGGCAATTAGTTTAAATGGCAGGCTACAGAAGGCCAAACCCTGGAAACCAGTGGTTTCCCAGTGCCACACTCCCATCCTCCTGCCTGTCTCTTCCCCCCGTCTTGTGTGTGTGTAAAGGTTCAGGGAATGTGAGGAAGCGAGAGAAGGGTGGCATCCAGTCTCAAGATTGCTCAAGATTGCTAGGCAGGTGGGAGACAGAGGTAAGAGGAAGGAGACAGGCAGGAAGGGATGGTACAGGACATATCAACAAAGGCATTATGGTCCAAAGGACGTTTGCGCATTCCCATTCAGATTACACATAGAAGTTTCTTATGTCAGCAGTCAGGACTCATTAGCTCTCAAAGTCTTAAAGAGGAGAAAAGCTAATCAATGGTTTATCACTTTGTGAAGAAAACCAAACAAGGGAAAAGAACACTTAAGTACGTCACAGGTCCTGCTTCCTCCCTCTATACATTATAAACCCCAGCCAGAAGAAACAGGGGTACTTCTTCCCTTTGGAAATCTGTAATGCACGTCCTTTGTACAACAGTACCTACCAGAGAAGCTCATGTAGCAGGCGTCCAGACCCCCTTCCTCGGTTTTTGTCAAATGCATATGCAAATATTTTAGCACCATTTCCATCAGCATCCACCTCCATCCGAGCCTGACCAAAGAGAGAAAGCACAGTGAGACAGGGAGTGGGAGACAGTGGAAAAGGAGCCTAAAAGTATTTGACTGGAAGGAGAACTTTGCCTTAGGAACTGTGCTTCCTTGATCACAGCCTGGCAGCTCGCTAATTATTCTAAACTGACTAACTGGGCACTCAGAACATGCTTCAAGACACCTTCCTTGCAAAACAGCATAAAGATGTGGGGGGGGGGTACATCTTGCCTTAAGGATTACCCATCTGCAAACCACACTGACTAGAAAGGTAATTTTATTCTTGTATCTATTACTTTGATCTCTTGCCTTTTTCAGTTATGTAACTTAAGCCCCTCTATTTTGAAACATGTGTGAGAATTTTGAAATGTTGGGCTATAATGGCACATATGTCTTTTTTGTTGGTTTCGGTACTGTATGTGACAGTTTTATTGTTTTTATTAATACTTTTCGAGCTGATCTTGTATAGAAATAAACTGAACTAAGCCAGCATACACCGTTTCCCCCAGAGGTCACTCACCCAGACATGGGACGGACCCATGTCTGTTTAGCTTCAGCATGTCTGCTGAATTTTATACCCTCCAACCACACTCTAGGACAAAGCACAATGGAAGTTGCCCCCCACCCTGACAACTTTCATGAAAATCTGAGGCTAAGGGGAAAAAAATTAAGCGTAAATAAAAACCCTAATCTGAAAGTGATGAGTTCTGCAACTATTTGACAATTAGACTAATATGTACTAGAAATAACTTTTTTTTAACACCTTTGCAATTATGGTAGTTAGCCACCTCAGGCAGGTCTCTGGAGAGGCAGCATATAAATGTTCCAAATAAATATTCTAACACAGGTCTCCTGATGCTTATATAACTGTACCAAGAGTTTACACAGTAGGCACGGTTTCCTTCCAGGTGCCCATCTCCTCTCAAGATGGGATTCTATCTGTCTCCCCACACCTGCCCTGGTGCAATCATTGGGTACAATCATTGTTCAACCTAGTTAAATGAATCTCTCTTCCAGAACTGTTATTAAAAAGAGATTTACGTTAACCGGGGGGTGGGGGGTGGACTTCTCTTGACAATTAATATAAACAAGAGTCTTTTAAAAATCTGGTCCAGTTGCTAGAAGATTGGGCAGCTCCAGGAGACCTGGATTTCTTTCAACCACTCATCCATAATTAATAGAATGGCCAATACAGATTTAAAGTTATTTGTAATAGCAATCTATACATGTATAGAGACCTATAATTAAAAGCACATTGGATGTGCACAAAAGGCACACTGTCCCTCTGCAGGGAGCTTACAATCTGCACTTCAAGGCTAAGGAAAGAAAGGAGGCCAATAATTTCTGCTATACTATGTAGTGAGGATTGGAAAGGATGGAGAACAATGTGGTAGTGAAGGAGCAAATAAAGTTAACTAAGAGCCATAATCAGAAACCAGCTTTGCAAGAAGCGCATTATAAAAAGCAAATGAGTTGGACCATGTCTTTTCCACCACCAAGTGTCTTCAGCCAAATCCTGTTGCCAGGGATACTGCTAATTTCCATCTCATCTTTTAGGTTCCCACCTAATTCAGTGGGAGGGCGGAAGGGAGAGGCACATGGAACCCCTAAGAAGACTAGATTTTAACTAGAGAGCATCAGGTGCTACTGCTAAATCTACAGTGACTGGAAAGGGGCAACAACATGGCAAAAAAGGCCATAATTACCAACATAACAAGGATAGATGCTTACCTCAAAAGAGTAACTCTCTACGAGCGGAATGTCTTGCTCATCTATCAGCGTGTATTTTGTCTGAAATTAGAAAAATTAAAAGTGAAACACACTGCAGAAACCAAGTTCACCAGCACTTATCCCTACTCTTCTCATTCATTTCACCACAACACTAAACTATTCCAGGGAATGTGATGCTCACCAAAGACCTTGAGTGATGAAGATAAAGGAATAAAAATCCACTTTAAAAGGAATTTCTGTGCAAGCTCAATTGCATAACCTGATCTAAACCAAAGAAAAATGGGCAAGGAATGACCCTCCTCTTTTTGTATCTGCCAAACAGTCCATCAAAAAAGCAGCTAGTTCTGCTGGAGGACCACTTTGGGAAAGGAGAGTGAAGATGGGCCAAAGCCCCCAAGTAGCTGCTGCCACATCTCATTGCTTAAACTTCCTGGCCCCTTTCAACCTTCTTTGCTTCTGAGTTGGGAGTTGGAAGAAGAAGCATCAGCCTGTCCAAAAGGTGCATTTTTGCTTGGGGGCCAACAATTGTATCTAAGGAAATGGATTCTGGTCCACAGTAGCTCATAGCCAAATACGCTTGTCAGTATCTGAACTGCCATGAGGAAACTGTCTCTTTCTTTTGACTACAAACATATCTAATACAGTTATTTTCCCCCAAATGGCCACGTTACTTACATTAAGACCTTACACCAAAATATATGAATTCAGAGGCTGGTCTCTCAGCTGAACTATCCAGACTAGGTTCACCACTGCTTAGACCAGACTTGGAACCAATTACGCACACGCTACTTAATAACAACACTTAGCGTTTACACAGCACTTACAGAGTTCAACGCACATTAGCTTGTGACTAGTGAGATAGGCCAGCTTTACCGCCAAATTTCAACTGAAGACTACCCAGATCACTTTTAATTATCTTTGGTACTATGCTCTGCTACCTTTGAAGTGAGAAATTCTCAGGAATTTTTACAGCCATATGTGGCAGACTGATATTATTATTTGCCCATGTTGTAGCCAGGGGAAGGACAGCAAAAAAAAGAAAGCAGCTTGCCTAAATCGATCTTCTAAACAAGAAGAGAGCCGAACCCAGAGCTTACCAGCTCAGAGCTCACTATTTTACCTCCCCCAAAACCCTCTCTCATCTTAGCGACTTAATTGTGAGCTACACAGAACACTTCAGAAAGAAATCACAGCTACAGGCATCTTCTCCACAGAGAAACAATTGACCAATATCCCACCTCCTACAGACAAACCGACAGGGAGGGGGAGGGGCTCCCCGCTAAAACCCACAGAACCCGAAGGCCGGTTACGTCACAGATGGAGAGTGAAGATGCGCTGTGTGACATCACAGATCGCATCACGTGTGCGTGAGGGGGGATGGGCCGAGGGGCCTCCCGCGCCGGCTCCTCCCGCCTCCCGTTCCGACGGGCCCCGCCCGCACCTTGCCAGCCACCCGGCCGAGGCGTACGATACCCAGCTTGAAGTCGGTCATGGCCTTAGCCTGTCAGGGAAAAAGAGGAGAGAAAAAAAGGAGGAGAGGAGGGGGGAGGGGAAGGGAAGAGGGGAGTCGCAGACGGAGACGCCGCTGCCCCTGCCACGCGCCGCCGCCTCGCGCACGCCCGAGGAGGGAAGGGGGCGGGGCCGCACACACCACCGCCGCCGCCAACCCTTAGTCTCGCAAGCCAATCGCAGCGCGAGCCGCACTCTGGCGTCACTCATTCCTCGACCGTCTCGCGCGCTCTCTACCTCGCGCGCGCGCGCGCGCGCGATCAGAACTCGGCAGCGCCGCGATGACGCACTAAATACAAGATCACGTGAGGCCGGCGGATAAGTGACGTCACGACCCTGCGAGGGTTTTTTTTAATAGAGTGGAGGAAGACGGTCTCAATGCTCATCGCTTTCTGCTGGCTCGCCTCCAAGATTAATGGACACTGGCTTTTTGTAATAAACGCAAGATTTTTTACTAAAATCAAATAAATCGCCACACTCCTTTCTATATTCTATATGGTTGTAATATAAATATATATTCAAACAAATAAGCTCAGCATGCCGAAAAAATACAGCAATGCTCTGAATTGTTCCGTCCTTTGAAATGGTAACAAAAAGATTTGAAAGCCGGCTTCTGTATTCAATTACAGTTACTTAACTATTTCAAGTATTTACGTATTTATAACATTACATATTATACGTATTAGGTGTGGGTGTTGAAAATCACTTACCTCGGTGTGTGTATATACACGTATATACACGTATATATACGTATGTGTGTGTGTGTATATATAATTATGGCAAAAGCAGCCTCTACGTAACACCAAATATGTATATACATATATGTGTGTAACACACATATATGCATATACATATTTGGTGTTACGTAGAGGCTGCTTTTGCCATAATGATATGAAGGCCTAGAGAAGCGCCACTGTACAGCATCTAGAGCATCTTGGCAGTTTTCACCGGAAGTTGTCGGTTAAACCAGAAGGCGGGACGGCGAGTGACGTCACGGCCTTGCAGGTGCTGCCTTCAACCGCTATCTGGCTCAGTCCGCAAACGCCTGCGCGGGGAGGGGGCGCGCACAGAGGAGGGAGGCGTGTTGCGCTCAGCCTTAAAGGAGACCAGTCTCCTTTTTTAACAACGTAACCCTAAAGAGTCTCGATCCTTGTTTTGTGTCAATGTGGTTGTTCCTAATAAAAGGTATTACATGGATTTCGTTCCTGTGGGGGGGGGGGGGCCTGCGATGTGCAGGGCTTCCGCGTGTACTCGGGCCACTTTCCCTGTTCAGAAAGGATGGCTCCAGAGCAAACTAATTTATGCAGTAGCCAAATCGCTGCTCACAACTTTAATGCCAGTGGCTCACAAAGCAGAATTTTTCCTCACAAGACTCCATAGCAGAGGGAGCATTAGTTACACATAACCTGGGGCAAGTTCTCGCTTGGTGCAGGGGTTTCCTGTAATCATAATTTCTGAATTCCTTGTACAGAAAATATCACACACTCTTCCTCGGCACACTGGATCCAGGAGCCCTTGGTGTATCAGTTGGGAGGGTGTTTTATAGAGCAACAGATAAAAAGGCATGTTTGCCCTACCTGCACATGGCATGCAAGCTTACTCCTTTACAAACCCTGGACTTAAGAACAGTTTTGGCTATCAAGCTGGTCATTCTCCAAAGCTGTAGATCCCTGGGATGGATTCTGTGGACCCAGTCCACTAATAACTGGTGCTTTCCCTCAACCAGAGAAAAGTGCTGCAGATTGCAAAACAGCTCTGGAAGATCCAACCACCAGCTCCCCTCCATAGAGAAATTTGGAGAGAGAAGCTTGCCTAGACTGTGCTGTCAAAGGGAAGGGACTTTTAATAGGTGAGGTGCAGGGACTGCATTGAGCTGTATCTGGTCTAGATGTCTGAAAATGCCTGAACAGTCCAAAAGAAGACAGATCCCTGCCCGGAAGAGCTTCCAATCTAAATTGGAATGCTGGGAAGGAAGATGGAGGAAAAGATAAACTGCAGACTGTGTGAGGAGAAAGAACGCTGGCCTCAGCCACCAGTTAGAGGGCCTACTAGGGCTCCTGGAAGATTGCACCCTTTCAGGAAAACACCGAAAGACAAAGGAAGATTAACCAGTATTGCACCTTTAAGACAAACAAAGTTTTATTCAAGGTGTGCGCTTTCGTGTGCACGCACACTTTGTCAGACAATGAATAGAATTACAAATCATACTTGTATATATATAGGGTGGCTTGTTAAATTAGCATGCAAAATAGTGAAGTGTTTTTAACAGATAAAAAGAAACCAAGCTTGTCATTCTTGAATAAAACTTTGTTTGCCTTAAAGGTGCCACTGGACGCTAACTTTGTTCTATTGCTTCAGACCAACATGGCTGCCCACTTTGATCTATCTTTATGGTTGTAGCAGTTCAAATGTGGGGCTACACTTGATTTCAGATCCCTGTTCTGATGTGAAGCTTTCTGGGTAACCATGAACTGGTCACTCTCTCACCACCCAACCTACCTGGCAGTAAGGATGGAGAAGAATCATGTATGCCACCCTCCTTCTGCACTACCTCTGTATATTTTGTCTGTTTAGTTTCTAAGCCTTGGTGCTGCTGTCACGTCATTGATGTGAGCCATGTTGGCAGACAACTGTTATTTGAAAAGCAGGATATGTCATACTTAAATGAAATAAACCAGAGGGGAGAGAGAATGCACACTTCCAGTCCCATGTATGCAGGCTCAGAAGGCGACAGAGACCAAAATCTTAATGGAAAAGATGAGTTTTGGGGTGGGAAATTATAGTAAAGATGTCTTGCTCTTCTATGGTACCTCAAATCTGCTCCTCGGGGTGCCTATCTAATTCTCCCGCAGTTATGAGCTTGAGGTTCTACAGGGGGCCCCAAGTTTCCTGCCATGCTCTCCCTCCCTTTTGTTCCACCATCTTGGGAACCTGGGCACAATAAAGCAGAACAGAATCCAAAGTGGAACACAAGAACCCACTGATGTCACACAGCGTGTGACCACCATTCCAAATGGTCAGAGGCAAGGCATGAGTCAACATCGACGAGCCGCCTCAGGAGTGAAGAGCTGCAAGAATGGAGTTCCAGCAGATAAATACCAAGTTCATGGCACAGAAGTACCTGAACAACATGCAGCCAGTAAAACCAAAAAGTATACCTTTGCTGTACAAGAGGCATGCACAAAACCAACGGTAAAGCCGAAAGGGAAAGGCTAAGAAAAAGCACCTCATCCTTTAGCAGCCAGGATGTCCACTGGGAGCTTCATCAGGGTCTCCGTGCCCTGGGTGCCCCCCACGTTCACAGGCTAGATGCGTGAGCAGCCAAGATGAACCTTTCCTTGAGTGGCACGCATGCTCTGCAACTCCATCCCTATAGCAGCTATAAAGGTAAAGGTAAAGGTTCCCTTGCTCGAAAGCCAGTCGAATCCGACTCTAGGGTTGCGGTGCTCATCTCCATTTCAAAGCCGAAGAGCCAGCGCTGTCCGAATACATTTCCGTGGTCATGTGGCCGGCATGCCTAAACACCAAGGCGCACGGAACGCTGTTACCTTCCCACCGAAGTGGTACCTATTTATCTACTTGCAATTTCTTGCTTTTTAACTGCTAGGTTGGCAGGAGCTGGAACTAGAGATGGGAGCTCACTCCGTCATGCAGCACTCAGGTCTCGAACTGCTGAACTACTGACCTTCCACAGCCTGCAGTTCAGCGTCTTAACCACTTGAGCCACCGCAGCTCCTATAGCAGCTATACAAGCTTTGATATGTCAGGCAAAACATTTTTATTTTCTTAGGCCTTTAACATCCCCCTCCCATTTGGAATGTTATCAGTCAGATTGTCCCTGTTTCTATCCCACAGGTTGTTGTTTTTTTAAAGAGAATTCCTGGTGGTTATTTCTAGAATTGCGAGAAGCACTTCCTGTGTTGCTATTTTAAATAGATTTGTTGCATTTCTTTTGGATGCAGTTTTAAATCCTTTTATTATGTTGTTTTATTGGTTTGCTGGGTTCTTAAAAAAATCTTATTGTTTCTAAACTGCCTAGCAAATCTTTGTGTGGAGAGGTATGGTTTAAATATTTGAATTTGAAAAGGCAATACAAGGTTACAAGCTGAGCTGGAAAATCCAGATCCTTACATCATGAGATGACTACATCATCTGCCCCATGCTAAGGCCAGCACTAGCATCGAAAACTCTGTTGCAAAACAGTACTTTAACACTGTTAGTTAGCATCATAAGCTGATAATTTATTTGATTTTTTCTTTAAGGTCAGAAGCTTTTACCTGCTTGTAATGAACACCTTCCTTAAATCAATAATAACTTCCTCGATTTATTGTTTCCCTTTTTTGCTGAGTCTCAAGGCAGATTACAACTAAAAACAATGTCTCCTTACCCCTATCCCACTTTAAGCACTCTAATGTTGGGTAGGAACAAGTTAGTGGAGTTTGGCGTATCATCTGGGGAAGGGATGTGACCCAGAAGTAAAACATCTGATTTACTTGCAAAACGTCCCATGTTCAATCACCAGTAAAAGGATCAGATCATCACAGATAGAATCATAGAATCACATAATTGGAAGGGGCCATAAAGGCCATCTAGTCCAACCCCCTGCTCAATGCAGGGTCAGCCTAGAGCATCCCTGACCAAGTGTTTGTCCAGCTGCTGTTTAAAGACTGACAGTGAGGGTGAGCTCACCACCTCCCTAGACAGCTGATTCCACTGCTGCACAACTCTTACTGTAAAAGTTTTCCCTAATATCCAGCTGGTATCTTTCCACCCTCAATTTAAACCCATTATTGTGAGTCCTATCACAATAGGATTGTCGGCAGGAACAGCTCCCTGCCCTCCTCTCTGTGACAGCCCTACTTAAAGAGAGCAATCATGTCCCCTCTCAATCTCCTCTTCTCCAGACTGAACATTCCCAAATCCCTCAGCCTTTCCTCATACAGCTTGGTCTCCAGGCCCCCGACCATCCTCCTCGCTCTCCTGTGCACCCCCTCCATTCTGTCCACATCCTTTTTGAAGTGAGGCCCCCAGAACTGCACACAATATTCCAGGTGCAGCCTGACCGATGCAGTGTACAGCAGGACTATAATCAGTATTCCCTCTAAGATGAGTTAGTGTGAGCTAGCTCAGTTTTTTAGCCTCTGGCTCACATATTTTTTTCTTAGCTCAGGAAGGTTGGCTCCAGAGCAAACTAATTTATGCAGTAGCCAAATCACTTTCTCACAACTTTAATGCCAGAAGCTCACAAAGTAGAACTTTTGCTCACAAGACTTAGAGGGAGCATGGACTACAATATCTTGCAATTTGGATGTTATGCCTCTGTTGATACACCCCATGATCACATTTGTCTTTTTTGTTCCTGCATCACACTGGCTTCTCATATTTAACTTTTGGTCCACCCATACCTCAAGATCTTGTTCATACACACTGCTACTTAGAAGTGCATCCCCCATCCAATATGCATGTTCCTCACTTTTGTTACCCAGATGTAGAACTCAGCACTTACCCTTGTTGAATTTCATTTTGTTTGCATCTGATGATATGAAAGACCTGTACCCAAGACCCTGGAGAGCTGCTGACCTCGATAGACTCATGGTCTGATTCAGAATAAGGCAGAGTAATATACTGGGGACCAGTTGCCACTGATTTCGAGCTCCTTTAAATGGAAGCTAATGCAACGAACATGAAGTTGAGCCAACTTCAGAGGACGGCGGAAGATCGGAAGGCCTGGCAAGAGCTCGTCCATGGGGTCGCGAAGAGTCGGACTCGACTGTGCGACTGAACAACAAATACACAACAAATTTTAAGAACCTGTTTCTTTAAAAAAAATACTCCCTTGGTTGGGTAAATGAATACACCAAGTGGGGCAGCGGCACAGCCCTGTAGTGTAGGGCCCATGGTGGGCTCTACATCCCGTCTCTATCCACCAGAGATTGCCCCGTCACTCAGTATGGGCACCATATCCCTTTCCTTCCCATCATAAACTGTATGTATTTGGTTTCCAGGAGCCAGCAGACAAGACAGCCCAATACATCTCCGCTCTTTCAGACATTCATTCTGGAGTGCACAGTCGTAAGTAGGAAGGAAGCCTGATGGGCCAATATTTTGGGGCAGTTGACAGGGAAGCAAAAGGCACATTCTCAGTGTATTTTTAGAGTAAATAATTTCTTTCCTCCAAGGACTTCGGGGCAGCATAATTTGGTCTGTCCTCCATTTTACCCTCAGAACAGCCCAGTGACATACATTAGGCTGAGAGGCCCAAGGTTACCCAGCAAATTTCAGGATAAAGTGGGGGGTGAAACCTGGGTCTCCCAGATCCTAGTCTGAGACTTTACTACTGGTCAAGCCAATTGCAGAAACATTTTGAAATGCTCATGGGTCAGGGAAAAAAGAAAAATCTTGTATCAATGCAACGACTAATAGGTTTATTCTAGCAGAAGCTTTGGCTACGGTGACCCCTCAGCAGACATACATCACACAAGGAGAGGGGGAAGTGTGCATAAAAATGCCATTATATGGGAAAGCTTAATAGTATTAAGCTCCTGAATTTATGAGGCAACGTTGCTACCAAAGATGCGTGTCCTGAATGGTCACTGTGTTTAGCTTATGTTGATCTTAAATACTTCAAACCTTTGGGTCAAAATAGCACTGACTGGGCCTCCTGGGCTTTTAATTCCATTACCTATAATTTTTTCTTAATGGCACATGACAGAAGTCATGAACCATCTCAGTCACATGACAGGAATAGGAGGAGCCAGAAATTTAACCTGACAGAAAGCTATTTCCTTGAGGAGTGGACCAAAACAGGTGGGGTCAGGAAACACAAACCAAGTAGTAGGAAGCGTAGCATAGTGAGGAACCAGTAAAGGGTCAGAGTCACAAAGGAATCCTTTCAAAACCTGTGTGATGGTGATTCCACCTTGCCACCTTGTGCTGTTCATTGCAACATGTATGCAAAGTGAGGCAGTAGCTATGACACCCTTGCTCTCTATGTAGCAGTCCCTTCCAAGAATGTAGCAAAAGGGGTGTGGGGTGAAGTAGCTCTACAGAACCTCGAGGCTCAGCAGGAGGGGCTCCATGACCCATCTGAGGGTCTCAGCCCTTGGGCTGAAGACCACCACTCTAAACCACAAAAGCAGAGGCTATGTTCAGTCTGTAAGTTGTCACAAGCTCCTTTGGTTGTTGCTGCAACACAGGCTAGCCCACCAGGTGTTAAAAAAAAAAATCAAAGGTATTATATGGCTTCATCATCAGAGGAAGTTAAAAACAAACACACACTTTTTTAAAAAAATAAAAAATGAAAAACAACAGGAGCATGCATCTTGGCATGAGAACATCATTCCATCCCACCCAACACAACAGCCTTGTGATGGGCCAAGCTGAGAGATAGTATATGAGCTGAGGTCAACCAGTGAACTTCATGGGTTGGTATTTGAATTTGGGGCTTCCCACCCTGAAACTCCTTCCAATACGCCCTGTTGGTTTTTTGGCTCAGGATTTCTCAGTGATAGTCCTCCTCTTATAAGTATTTGTACTTACACTAATCCTGCACATCTTTCCTCCCCAGGGATATTCCTTTATTCTCGTTTATTTCTTCCGCCAGCAGGGGAAGACTTTTCTTTGTCATACCCTCAATGATTCCATGTGGTTTTATTTGCTGTCCTGTTTCTTATATGTATTATATCCTGCTGCTTTAATTGTTAGCCACCTTTGTGGCCTAATTGGTGGGCAGAAAGGTGGAATATAAATGTTGTAAATAAATAAATAACCACTACTAGCTGTGTGAGACTGGCACTCAAGACTGACCTCACTTGAATTTCTGCCACACACCTTAAAAACATCCAAGCAGGCCAATCTCTTTTCTCATCTGCTTAGGTGGGAACCCTTCCGGCAAGATGCTTGGATCCCATCCCCCCTCCATATAAGAGTTGCATCCCCCAGTGAATTTTGTGTTACCTTTTGCTGCAGTAGTTAAGCTTGTCATGATCTATGCAGGGGCAACTGAGAACCGGCCCCCGCTGACAGTGAACGTGGACAGCCCCGGGCCAGCAGCCTATCCACCCCCCAGTGTCAACTGCAGAGAGACTACTGCTCCATCCTACACCTTTGGATGGAAAACTCCTCCTAAAGGTACTGAGGGAGTGAAAATGTTTGATTCCAAGTAACTAGTGACTTGCTAGAAGCTACAGTAGGCTGATGATATTCTACGAAATAACTGCTTGTCTACTCACCTGGGGCAAGGAAAAACTGATACAAGGCAACCAGATAGGATGAGATCGGAAAACCTAGAGAGAACAGGTTCTGTTTGTACTTTGGTTGCTGATGCGTCGTGATAGAACGCGTTAAGGGCAGCTTGTGTGCATGTTTTGCAAACGTGTATGTTTTGCAAACGTACATGACGAGTCTCATTTTGGGAAGCTTCTCAGCATCAGTGTTCAAAGTGGTGGAAAAACCACATCAGCTGACCATTACTCCCTTTGGATGATGGTTGGGAGTCCAGGCCAGATACCCTGCTCAAGACATGTTCTTGTTCCTGCAACACCCTTCTCTGCTGCAACCTCTTCCCATCTTCTCCATCTCTCCAGAGGGCGGAGGGCGCCGTTCCTGGCAGAAAACCTGGTTCCAGAGCAAGAACCCTTTCACCAAGAAAGCCGATTTTAGCAGCGAAACAAACGTATGTGTTGCAGGAGGGGCGGGGATGTTTTTGAGCTGAACCCAATCAGATCGGAGATGGAACAAAGGGCCAGAACTTCAGAGCTGGGGGGGGGGGGTCACTTGCTATACAGCTTCACACGTGCTAGAACGCTCTACAAGGACTTCTCAAATTGTACATGTACTTCCTAAATACAGCCCAAATTAATTCTACATTAGAGCAGATCAGGAAATAATGTCTCACCATGTGCTGAGCCTCAAAAATGAAAAACTGAACACTCTATGTGCCACAGTAACTTTCCACTAACCACAGTTGCATAAACACTGGGCATGGTTCTTCCATAATGTGAAGAGTATTTCTCACCCACATTCTTCCAGCCTCCCTAACTTTTAAGTTTTAGGAAGGGGAAGGTATACTTTCTACGAGGAATCTCATAACTCAGCCCCATCTCTGTGTTACAGTGGCCATCTCCATTCCACTACGGTCAGTCCCCAGACTCCAAACCAGCCAACAGGCCAGGCAGTCCCAGCTACACCTTTGGAAGGAAGGGCATCTTCTCCTTTACCAGCAAAGGTGAGGATTCATTCTTTCTAGGGTTTTTGCTCTCCAGGAAGGCTCCAGACCAGGAGCTACCTGTCCTATTCATCTCTGGGTAGTTATACCCTACAGGGGTGTAGCCAGAAAATTTTAGTTGGTGGGGAGTGGGAAATCCAGGGGAAAACCTATTTATTTTTCGGCCCGGAAAAATAAAATGAGACTGAAACTTCCCCGACTGCTCAAGGTCATTTTGGAAGCCCCACGTACATCTTACATTTTCAAAATATTCCTTTGTAATTTTTTTCTGAGGGGGCGGTGCTCATTTGTGGGGGGCATTGCCTCCAAATGCCCCTATGAGTTTAACACATTAAAACCCCCACCTTTCCTCCTATTACCATATAGCACCATACATGGGCTTTCCCATTTTATCCTCACAAGCCTGTAGGGTCAATCAGGCTGAGACAATGTCTAGCCCAAGATCACCTAGTGAACTTCAAGGACAAATTAAAATGTGAACTCAGATACCCAGCCCCTGCCTTCATACCAGGCATCCCAACCTTGCTAAACCTGTGGACAGTTTTGGAATTTTGAGCAGGAAGTGGGCAATATAACAAAATAACTGCCATGGGGACAAAATCTCTGAGTGTGCAGATGCGGGTGTGTGTGTGTGTGTGTGTTGTGTTCCACACTGGAGGCAACTGTTTTTATAATGGGTGGTTCCTGTAGAAATGAAGGCAATGCTTCTTAGGGCTGCCTGGAGCACCTTCTAAGACGTATAGAAAAAAGCCAGGATTGGGCCTTTGCTTTGGAGAAGCAAGTGCATGCCATGAAATATGTCAACAGGCATGTTACTGAAGTCTCTGCTCAAACAGACCTGCTTTCTTCCTTCACTAGTGCTTCTAGTTGCTCAAGAAGGCAATAAACGGGGAGCCCAGGGGGAACATGGCCTTACAGAAAGCTTCCTCAGATCATCTTCTAGTAACTGCAACAGCTTGCTAGATTGTTGTTCCAGCTTGGATAGCCCTTTGCCCCTTCCCCTCCATCTGTTGCAGATGCTCCATATGAACCAGCACCCAACATGTACAACACAGTAAGTAGCTATCAGCAGGTGCTACAAAGAGCTCCATCCTTCATTATCAGTCCTGCACCACAACACACATACAAGTGGACAAGCAAAGGTAAGCAATGGTTCTCTTGCATGTAAAACGTGCCGTCCCACTGCACCATAGCCAGTCCTCCTCACACAAACACATGTAAATTCGTGTTGAAACTGAAAAGGGACTACTCTGGGACACAACCAGTTGTGCACTATCCAGAAATGGGATTTGGAAGATCATATTAGCCCATTTTAATGTACAAGAGGGCTCATATGGGAGCATGCAGTTTCAGGGAGAGCTGCCTAGTACCTGAGTTCTTCCACTTATGTACAGTCCCCCTGTGGAATTGAAGATTAGCTACCAAGGCCCTGCTTCCAACTCCCATGAAAGCTAACGTGGCTTTGTAGCTCCTGAACTACAAAATTCTGTTTTGCTGTCTTTCTGGTTACTTCTTTTATTGCTCCTCGGTACTTTTATGATTTCAGGTCCTCAAGTGAAATTGGTATGCTACGTTGAGCTACTGTTTTATCAGCTAAAACCAAGGCAAAGACTGTTTTGCGTGTTATGTATCCAGCACTTTAATTGCTAATGCATCCATATCCTATTCTTGGGTGGGCATTAAGTTACAGTTCTTTGTAAGCTCGAGCACACCACAGTTCTATTCTGTCTTGCAGATGGCACACCAGGGCCTGGCACTTACAATGTGGAGACTGGGCACACTGCCCGCTTGCCCAGCTCACCAAGCTTCTACATCCAAGGCGTGAGGAGACCCAAGAAGCACGAAACAGGACCATTTTCGACACTGTGATTCTGCGGCACCCTCCTACTGTTCAATATAGCGTTCAAGGCAGCTCATGTTATGAATACAGCCTGAATTTATTAAAAACAGAGCACCTTCCCTACTGTTCTTAGTTGAGTGTCTGCACCAGTCACAAGCGGAAGAAGGGTCGAGAAAACCAACCTGAGAATGATTGCTGCGTGCAAGTGGAACAGCAGAATGACTGGTGTGTGCATGTGAGCACAGAAGCTTCTCAAGGAGGTTTCTAAATACTAAGGAAATGAGTAAGGCAACTGACCCTCTCAAAATCCTTTCTGCTAATGTAGTGTTCCACCCTTGCTTCCTTAAATTTAAGACTCCAAATTCCAGAGGGAGCAGGCGGAAATTTAATCTGCACACAAATATGTTAACTAAAGCTGTAGACTTCTAGAGTGTGCTGCAGCCAAAGATGAAATATCATACAATTTGGGGGACATAACCATTGAAATTCACCTAACTACTCACATGTTTACCCACCCAACACCCCTGATTCCTCCAAAAGTAACCCAGGGCAGCAGCCACACTTCTACTATTTAAAAACGTACAGAATTCTGCTCTTGTTTTCACAAAATCCTGGTTACCCTGCTGTATGTCTAATCTCAGCTCAGTCTGTGGGTGAAAGGGCAACAGTGTCCAAGAATGTCACATTCAGCTCTGATCTCGAGTACAGGCATGAGGTGGAAAAGAAAAGCACAGCCCTCCCCCCATCCCGAAGAACCAGACCTCTGAACAAAACAGACATGTTGACACAAATTGCATCTTTATTCTGAACAGTCACAGGATTGCAGGGCTCTGCGGAGCTTGCGATGTTGAGTTCACACGGGCTGCAGTCTTAGTTCTGTGGAGGGGGGGGGGGGGGGGGGGGGGAGAAACAGGACAAGCCAATTCAGTGTAGCACCCAGACAAGGTGCCAGTGAGGCTGCCAGCCTCTTTCAGAACAGATGGGCACTTACCACTGGACATTCAATCGCGCCACTGTTGATGTCATCAATGACATCGTGGGGATGTCTCCCATCAATATTGCAGCCGACGGACTGTGCCGTTCCCAGGATCTCCTTAATGGTTCCTACAGAGAAGAGTGAAATTTGAATAGAACACCCAACTACGCTCTGTTAAGTGACTGAGCTTGAAGAGGACACAGCACAATCCACTTGAGAGCTCCTCTTTACTTCAACAAAACGTGCAGAGTCTATTGGGTCATACTGGTCAGATCTGGGAGCCCCCCACAATTCCCCCCTCCAAGCAGCAACCACACCTTGTCTCATGACAGGGCCACCTGTGCCAGCTGTTCAGCAAAGCCCGGCCTTTCTCCAGGACCCAAGCTCCCTCAATCCATCTGCATTCTAGCCAAGGACACCAGGGGAGTTCTTGGCATGCTACGTTACTGTCCAAAAGGCCAGGGCTACTTGTCTGGGACCTTCGTTTGAGCCAGGGATTCAGTCAAGAACATGTATTAGTGTGGCACTGGAAATAATGAGAACTCATCTAGTCATAGGCAGCCAATACTCAGTGTCCACAGCCAATCCCTGCTCTTCTGGCAGTAGAATTAAGGGCTTCAAGGTTTCAGGACACAGTTCCAAACAGGATGGCACCCAACACCTCTTACTGGGTGGGGCAAAGAAAGCACACTACATTCAATTTCCTGCAGCACCAAGTAATGAGTTTTTGCTCAGATTAGTCGACACTAAATAGGAGATGGATCTTGCTGCCAGGACTGAATAGGCTGACAAACCAGTCTATTATTCAAAGGCTTAATGTAGATGTTAAAGAGTGGCGGACTCTAATCTGGAGAACCAGGTTTGATTCCCCACTCATCCACATGAAGCCCATTGGGTGACTTTGGGCCAGTCACAGTTCTCTCAGAACTCTCTCAGCCCCACCTACCTCACAAGGTGACTGCTGTGGGGAGAGGAAGGGAAGGAGATTGTAAGACACTTTGAGACTCCTTAAGACAGAGAAAAGCAGGGTATAAAAATCTATTCTACTCTAGATCGCAGTTGCAAACTACTGTCTGGGAGATCTGAGTTCCAATCCCCACTCTGTGTTGAAACTAGACTTTGGGCCAGTCAAATATGCTAGACAGTCCCTTTCGCACCTAAGTAGTCATACATGGGTCACCCCTTAGGCAGTTTTAAGTAAAGATAAAATAAAAGTAAATAGGTCGGTTTTCTTTAGGCTGCATACCTAGTACATGAGGTCTTAATTGTTCTTGGAGTTAGCAGCACAGTTCAAAAGATCTGGGGAAGAAGGGCTACAAAAGACCCAAGCCATGGATGTCTGTAGTACCAGTGAGCAGACACTACTGGACTATGCAATCAATGGGATGACTGGCAGTTTCCTCAGCCTGACAATCATCATACAAGAGCTGTAACGTCCCTCCGCCGTGCGCATGTGCGCATGTTATTCTGCCCCTTACCAGAGAGCTCCCGGGCCAAGGACCGGTGCCGCATCTGCCTGGCAATGTTCACAATCTCATCAAAACTGATGCTGCCGCTGTGCTTAACTGCAATGAAGGAAGAACACACACAGTCATTCTGCCCCGGAAGACAGTCCTCAGCTGTCCCTTGCCTCTTGTTCCCAGTCTTCGGCACAGAGTTGCCCACAGAGAGAGCAACCCTGTTTCCTTGAATGGGATTTTTTCTCTTAGCTCACCACTGGACTGTGCCAGCCACAGCTGAATGCAAGGCAGGCACAGTGGCGGGTAGCTGTTGCACATACCCACGGCTGTGCAGAAAACAGCAGCATTGTTCATTTAAGGCACTCGGAACTAAAACAGCACCCTACGTATACAATGCCCATGCTTTCCCCATAATGGGCTTTAAGCATTAATAAATTGGCTCACCTCCATGCCCTCACTTTGAATAAGTACTTTTGGGGTTTCTTTGCCCTTTCCATAGTTCCGCAGCATATCTGTTAATTCTCTCATTGCTGAACTACAGTTCCCAAGATTGACTGGTAACAGTGACAGATAACGAAGCAGACGTAAATTTAGCCTACAACATGGATACCACCCCCTGGCAAATAGTCTACGTGTCAGTTGACTTTTCCTGACCACACACAGGTCAAACTTGTACACTGTCCCAGCTAAGGCTGGAGGAGATGAAGGGCTGATTGGCACTACCAGCCTGCCTGAGCCATATGCCTCCTTCACCCAACCAGACCAAGGTACACACACCACCCGCACCACCCAAGGACACTTACTGTTCTTTTGCTTCTTGCGGTCACGGGGTGGCTCCTTCAGAGCTTTGATGATCAAGGCAGAGGCTGATGGGACCACTTCAATCTGGAGGGCAGAAACCAAATTGGAGTCTTGTTAAACTGGTGGCGAGGGAGGGTGAAGAAGCTGGCCAATGGCCTGCAGTCAACCATTCTACTTGGCAAAGCTTAAAGCCTTCCTCCAGCCAATGGTGGGATACTGCCCACCATCATTTGGTCAGGACACGTCTTCTGCAAAGACCAATTGCCCTCCTCCCTAGCAGGTCCCTTACAACACCATCTCTAGTCCTTCATATTCAGTCATTGGTCCACAATCCACATCACCCAACTGCACACAATGCCTCTGCCATCATGGCTGTCTTTCCCAGCTGCTCTTCACAGCTGCTGGAGTCCAGTTTCATAAGGAAATGATAAGTATGACTGGCAGCCAGCGGAACCAGAAGCAGTGCAAACCTTAAGCCTGGAGCAGGAGAGCTACTGTCAGTTAACACTGTAACAGCACAAACAGGCAGCAAAGCTGTCCCTCATCTCCACCCCCAAACCACCATCTTTGTGTTTCCAACTTTTCGGCACAGAACTCACCATGGCCAAAGGGAAGAGCTCTGCTTCCTAAGGTGGGGTTGCTCTCAGCCTACCACTGGAACATGCCAGTCACTGGTGCACGAAAGGCATGGTGGCGGGTGGCTGTAAGGAAGCTAAAAGGCTACAAGACAGTGGGGGCCACAACTGTAAGGCACCATCCCACTGCACAGAGTGTACAACTCAGTGCCCACCATTCTCCCAGGTCCAGACTACAAAGCAAATCGGGGATGTGGGCATTTAAAAAAAACCTGTGGGATTCTCTTGTTTCTTGATCCACTTTTAAGTCAAGCAACTCTGCAATGGCCATCTCTACTGAAGGCATCATCCCATTAACTCAGCATTGCCCTTTTCAACTCCCAAAAACCTGCTGCAGCTCAGGAAGAATGGATCTGGCAGGAGTCACCACCAGACACACATATATACTACCCAACTATAACATGCAAGGAAGGTTAAATTAAGGCAAATACGCAGCAAGCCACCAGTGGGTAGGCAAGTGGCAGATGACTTCAGTCTCTCCCGCCAACATGATGTAATTGTTGAATGCTGGAATAGAGACCACAGTTCAAACTCCTCTGAACCATGACCAATTTTACAGTAGCATCTTGGGCTGGTTGTAGCCAGTACCAGCCTGGGAGTTAGGTGAGAAGATAAAATGAAGACAAATGTGCACTACTGTGAACTCTAGAAAAAGGGCAGCAGTTAAAAAAAAAAGAAAGAAGTTCAAATCTTGCCTCCACCCTAAAATCACCCAGTGAACCTTGGAGCCTAGCTCCCTTCTCTGATCTGCAACCCATGGAGCAACAAGACTGATCTACCTTCCGGGGTTTGAGTTGCATATGGAAAACACTATGGCCCAAAATACAATGCAAAGTCCAAAGAATTTCTGGGACCGGAAATGGTCTCGCATCCAGCACTGACAAGACCAGACCTGCTTAGGCTGCTTATAGCTCCAGGTCACAAAACCCTTCATTGCCATCCGTATAAATCACCAGATCCCAGGATTTGGATGCTCTCATCAAGAAGCAGCACTTCAGTGGCTAAACCCAGAAAGCCAGCATGCCTTTGCTGCCATCTGAACATCCCATTCCTGGGGGACCGCTTTTCTGAGGCCCAGTCCCCAAAGCCTCCCACACAACAAGTGGTGTGGCACTCATTTTATCGACCTCGGAAGGATGAAGGGCTGAGTTGACCCTGCCAGGATTACGGCTCGCAGCACCAGCAAGGTGGGTCGTTTTCATAGCCCTGTGCTTCAGCTGCAGAGCCATCCCTTGTGGCGTTCTCTGTACCTGAGCTTGCCTGTTCTGGATGGTCAGCTTCACGGTGATTCGCAGTCCTTTCCAGTCACCGGTGGCTTTGGCAATGTCATCCCCAACCTTTTTGGGAGACTGGAAGAACAAGCACACAATAAGAGCTGCTGCTCTGGAAAGTGGCAGCACAGCAAGCAAAAGTCTTCCACCAGGCGTGACGGGCTTCATTCCAGCAAAATGTGTGGTTCTGTTGGGCAGCTGTGGATCCACAAGTCACTCAGCCCAGAGGAAGAAGGCAGCTCTGACACAAAGTATCTAGGACAGTGCCTGAACAGTAAACCAAACCCAGCTCACCATTTTAACCTGCCAGCCCAAGTAGCTAAATCGAAGCATATGAACAGTGGCCATTCCGCCCCAACCCCATCGGAAAAACAGCCGGTTTGGGCCTGCTTTCCCCAGTGGTCAACCCTAGCTTTTAGGAAATTCTCAAAGCGACCCCAATCTGGTGCAGCCGCCCCCGCCCCAATACTGTCCGCAACATTTTCTCCTACCAGCAACTGAACCACCTTTCCTGGCATTTCAGAAGAAGCCTGCCACATGACCTATATTATTCTCTGGTGCCATACTGGTAAGTCATTTAGATATCCTGAAAAGCTTCCCTGTCTAAAAATGTCTATTTATAAGATTAAACTGGTCCGGAAATTACATCATAAAAATTTCCCCTCAGCCCCTCCTTTCAAAGCAGACATGTGTCTAGCTGGTCAGGAAAAAAGTGGGCATCCAGGTTAAATAGGTGAACAAAATGAGGAATAGCAAAAGGCTTACCAAACCCAAGGGCCCAATTTTAGGAGCCAAGGCAGAAGTGGCACCAACTTCACCTCCGGTGCACCTCAAGTACACTGCGAGGAAAAAAATAAATTGCAAGCAAGGTCAGAAGAGGAACACCAACATAGGTCTGTAACCCTTTGTTCTGGGGCTGCGGCTCACAGACAGTTACCCCAGAAAGCAAAACCTCTTAATGTATACAGAATGAGGTGCAATGGGAAGAACTATAGCCTAACCTACCTCACAGGGTTGTTGCAACAATTAAACGGCAAAGAGGAAAACTATATAAACTCCTTTGGGTTCCCCAATTTGGGAGAAAGCCAAGGGTACAAATGAAGTACATAAACCATGCCTTATGAAAGTCAAGCAATCCCTACAGCGACCAATGTGGCTTGCAACAGCAGTCCCTCCTTTTAGAAAATGATGCATTATGAAGCTTTCATACTGGGTCAGCACTCTACTACTAATCCCGTATAGGAGAGGATGATGAATGGATTAGGCCTAAGGAGACATAAATTCAAATCCTCCCTACTGTGACATAAAGCTCCCAGGGTGACCTCTATCCACTCACAATCACCTGCATAACAGCACTGTCAAAAAGAAAGAAAATCTATGTATAATGCCCTTAGCTTCATAGGATCTGCAGTTTTTGAAGACTGACATTTTGTGGGTTGGGTCCATCTATGCAATTCAGGATAGAAATTGAGCTATATACTCTCTTCGCACAGATGTACTCCCTTTCAAACAATCAAAGCACTTCTGCAGCATTATTTTGTGATTAGTCTCACTGACGTATTTCCCCCATATTAGACAGAATGGGGGTTGGGCACTGAGTGCAGCTTGCCCTCAAACCAGATATGTCTAAATTAGAGATGTAAAATTTCCAGAAATTTTGAAGCTCGGGAAAAAACCCATTTTTTTCTGGGAAAAAACGGAAATTTTCAGAAAAATTGAAAAAAATGCTACATTAGCATTTCTTTTGTCTTTTCTAGATTGAAAGTCATTCTGTTACTTTAGAAACATAAAATATGACTATGGACATTTTTACTTGGCATGAAATTATCACAACTAGCATATTAAAAATATAGTGTATCCAAACAATTATTACAAACGGAATACCCAACCACATGCAAAAACAAAACTGAAACTTTATTTTCTTCTGGCAATCGCACCTCTTAAAGGAAGAAATGCATCTTGTTCTTGCATTGGAGAGTTCAGTTTGTAACCTAGGACTTGCTTGTCCTCAGTGCACAGAAATTAGATCAATCTAATACCATATATATATATTTTAGAAATGATTTGGAAAATATTTGAACACCTTGTCTTAAAATATTTTATTCATCATGTTAAAATAAAACGCTCCATAATCAATTTTTTTCTTTTCTTTTTTCAATTTTTTGGAAAAAAACAAGAAAGGCTTCAGGAAAAAAACGGAAAAAACACGTTTTTTCCCCGAATTTTTCCAGGCCTTCACATCTCTAGTTTAAATTCATATTTCCATCTTACATCCATTGAGTTATTGCAGCAGTGTAAGTGAAATAGGATACAAGACAAATCCAAATATGTGATATACTCAAGACCTTAGGACATTAAGAAAATACAAAGCCAAACACGTTCCACTAATTCCAAGAACGATACAAACCGGAATACCATACACAAGTAAAGGCAGCCTGAAGTGCAATCTAGACATTTGTACATGCCTTGTTCTGCGTTCACGCATGCAAAGGAATGAAGTGGCAAAATCCTAAATCTATAAAGTGGACGGCACCATTTCGGGCGGCAGGTGGTGGATTTCAGTCTTCAAGTGCGTAAAGGAAACACCCCTCTACGCATAGAAAACTAGCACAGCTGGATGAAAGGCATCACCCCCTTTCGTCGCTCTCTGGGCTGGTTTTCTATTCTCAGAGAAATTTTGGAAAGGAGAAAGATTCCAAACTGGGACCCTCCGTCTGCAGTCCGAAATGGAGCACTCCAGTCTCCCACCTTCTTCGCCTGCATGCGTTGTCCAGGCCTAAATCACAGGAAGGCATCCCGGGCGCACTTTAACTCGAAACCAGCACCAAGAACAGACGGCTGGGGCTCTCACACCTACCGACTTTAATCTCGTTGGGGTCGAATTTGGGCGGCATGACGTCGCGAGGAGTGCCGGGCTAAGCACCGGGAAGGATTGAAACGGATTCAATGACCAACAGACACCAGTTTTCTGCCGTAAAGATGGCAAGAGACTGTTCCATCCGGGATCTCAGACCATATAGACGCTAAGATCTCGCGAGATTAGACGTCACGACGCCAAGGAAATCTCAGGCGTGCGTTTGCCGCAGGGACAAAAAAAACCCTTTCTCTTTGACACACGCGCAGGCTAAACTTCTGGTGTTAAATTGAAAGCCCAGACTGGCTTGATTGAGTGGTGGTGGTGCTCTATCCCTTGTATGGAGGAAAACCAATTGAATGTTATAGGATACTTTCTTGTTTAAAAAAACTTTATTTGTGTTCAGATTTTTTAACAAACAAAACAATGTCCGTTATGACAATTACAACTGAGTTTTAAAATGTAATAAAATATTAAAATACTTATTAATCATTATATAAGACAAAATTTTAAACAAATATATAAGAGAGATTACTTTTTTATAAATAAAGATTATCTGTCTACGCAAAAAAAAAAAAACTTAGTCGAATATAACGGATTTTTGGAATAATATCGTTTTCAGCCAAATATTGAACAATCGGAAACCACGTTTCTACAAATTTTGGTATATAACTATTAGACTCCAAATGAGATAAGGAGTCTGATGTCTTTGCCATTATAAAATTATCCCATATTCTATTTTGCCAAGATTCAATAGCAGGAGGAGCGCTGTCTTTCCATTTAGTTGCAATCGTCATTCCAGCTATGGACAATAAAGTCGATACTATTTCTTGTTATTTAATCTAAAGGATCTTTTCAGTAGTCTTAACAATATAACTTCCAGAATAAAAGGTAAATAATTTTCCTGTAATGATTTTTACATGTTGTACAGTTTCCCCACAGAATAGTTGGATGTGTAGACAAGTCCATTGTAGGATAGTGTCTAATAAAACATTCTACGGCTGTGTATCTCTATGGTTTAAAATTACCTCAATCAATCTAATTTTACATCTTCGACGGTTTTCCCAAGTACCAGTCTCGTGAGATTCTATCGCCCTTCTCCGCCATGACTGTTTTGGGCACTGACAAAATACAGTCTCCAGCCAGCGAGGCTCATTACGCCATTTTAGTTTCGGGGAACAGCTTTGGGGCTATCTTCGACGAACGCTCTGGGCTGTAGTCTTTGTGGGAGGCGAGGGAGAGGGTGTTCATGGGATATGACAAGCATGGGGGCGGAGACCGGGGAGGATCCGGGAAGTTCCTGAGGTGGTTCTTGTTGGTAACGAGAAAGGATTAAGGATCGGTGTAGGTGTAGCTATGAGCCGGTGAGTACGAGGCGCGGTAAGGGATCGGCCGCGTGGGCGGGGTGTCTCGTAGGTCCCTCGGTCCTGGGCTTGAAGCCAGCATGGGGGGCGGGGGGTGGAGCTGCTCCACAAAAGCCTCCGCCCTGTTCTGATGCTGGGTGTGTCCACGAGAGTCTGGGGTTCGTCTCTCCAGTTGCTGCAGTGTGCCAGATGCAAAATTTGGGTTACTGCCGTGCTGGCTAAAGCTCACGGAGTTTTTGTCAGCCAGGGAGATGTGACCGATAGGAATCCAACGGGTGCAGCGTTGCTTGGCAAATAAGGAGTGGAGAAGGCAAAACTGAAGCTGCTTTGCTTCAGTTCTGCTCCCCATTGCTGGGCAAGGTTGCACCTGTTGGATTCCTACCTGTCATACAGGCTACATCCTCCGCTACAGGAAATCAGACTGGTGCAGCTAGGTTTGGCAAATGGAGAGTGGGGGACGTGAGGTTGAAATGCCTTTAGTTCACCTTCACCACTCTTACTGGTGGTGAATAGTGCTGTCAAGTCACAGCTTACTTATGGAGATCCTGTAGGGTTTTCAAGGCAAGAGACCAGAGATTATTTACCATTGCCTGCCTCCGTGTCATGACCCTGGTATTCCTTGGAGGTCTCCCATCCAAATACTAGCCAGGGCCAACCCTGACAAGATCATGCTAGCCTGGGCTAGTAACCTCTTACCAAGGACCTGCTTTTGTTGGTGTCAAGCAGCTGTCAAAGTCTGCAGGATATCTCATTTCTTAGTCACTATAGGTTCTAATACCTTGCATTTCCCACCACATACGGATGTTGATTACTCCAGCTGTACCTCTATAATTTCCTACTGTATCTTTTTATCGCACTACATCCTACACTTGATTATTTTGCCTATCTAATGACAGGTGGAAATGCCTCACACCCATGCTGAGTGAATTGGTTAGTACTCTTTGTATTGGATCTTGTTTTGCACAAGTTTGTTTATACCTCCCCTTCTGTTGTGTATAGAACAGACCTGATGGATTTACACCCGTGTGCATCTCAGGAAGTGAACTCTTATCTCACAAACATTTATTTGGGAATAAATTTTATTAGTCTTTTAAGGTGCCACTGTACTCCTGTTTTATTTAACCTTTAAAATGATGGCAATGCTTTAAGCACCTAGTTCTCATTGAGGCAAGGGGAAATAACTACCTAGGCTATCATTTCAGACTGCATGTATTTTATACAGAGCCAGGCTATTGATCCATCTAGCCTGGGACTGTCAACTCTTGACAAGCAGCAAATCTCACAGGATCAGGATTCTCACTACCTGAAATCCCTTCACTGGAGATGCCCAGAACTGAAGCTTGGACTGTCTGTACAAAGCAGGTCTCTACCATTGACCTACAACTCATCCACAACACTATGGATCACAAGACTGAATGCTCTTACAGATCTTGCCCCCTCAACCAGACACACAGAAAATTAGCATGCCAGGGCTGTCATTTGTCTTGGCAGCACTCATGCCTTTACCAGCTGCCTGATAGATAGAAATCCACCAGCTCATGCATTTGCCATCACTGTGTCTTCCTGCTGGGAATTTGCTGTTATGCAACATTTAAAGGCTCAGAGTCTGGCAGTTTTGAGAGTTAGTTTGGCAGAATGCCTGTGCCGTATTATTTCTAACTTCCAGACAGCTGCTTAAAAGACTCCTTTTCCTGGCACTATATGCCCATACCAAGCAATACCACACCTGTTGCATTTCTGCCCGTTTATGCTGCTTTTGAAGGCATAAAGCTCCCTCCTGTGGCCTGTAGTCAATGGGTCATCCTGTCTTTGTTCCTGTGTGACAAGCTGCCTCAACACGTTCCTGGGATTCTCTCCCAAACAGGCTAGTTTGTTCATAAAATAATGGCAAGCCTCAAGGTTAGGACTCTCACATCCCCCCCCCCAATTTACACCAAGGACTGCCTGTTGCTGACCTTTATTTATTTATTTATTTATTTGGACATTTTTACCCCGCCCTCCCCGCAAGCGGGCTCAGGGCGGCTTACAAGGGGCATAAGCCCATACATAAAATCCAATAAACCATAAAAATTATAATCAACACATTACATTTAACAATAAAGTGCTTCCATTGTCAAGATCTTAAGTTGTTATAGTGGCGGCTTCCAGCAGCCCATAGTTGGGTATCAGGATTCTCACCACTTGAAATCCCTTATGTCCAGTGTAATGAAACACAGGCCTCTGTTTGTTCTCCCTTTGCTTCTGACTTTTTGAAATCATGTTAAAACTGTTTCAGGGAGCTTTTAGTCTCTCAAAGTATTTTTAGTTTCCATTTTAGCCTAATAGAGGCTTTTCAATCTGCTTACTGTTTTTGTGTGGCTATTGGTCTCTGCTTGGTGTAGTGGTTAGGTGGGCAGACTCTAATCTGGGAGAACCAGGCTTTATTCCCCACTCCTCCACTTGCAGCTGTTGGATGACCTTGGGCAAGCCATAGTTCTGTCAGAGCTGTTCTGGAAAGAGCAGTTCTCTCAGAGCTCTCTCAGCCCCACCTACCTCACAGGGTGTCTGTTGTGGGGAGGGGAAGGGAAAGGAGTTTGTAAGCTGCTCTGAGATTCTGAGTGAAATCCAATCTCCTCCTCCTCCTCCTCTTCTTCTTCTTCATAGTTCTTTTATTATCCCTTTTTATTTATTCCAGAGGCATCAGCATGTTAAAGTGAAACAACAACAAAATAAAAAAAAAATGTCCTGTGGCACCTTACAACAGAAGTTGTAAGTTGCGGATTGGAGTCCATTTCCTCTGACAAAGCGGGTCCTAATCTATGAAAGTTTATGCTTCCAGTGTTTTCTCCTTCTCCGTTTTATCCAGGATGTGACTGGCCCAAAATTATCCAGTGAGCTTCCATGACAGAGTGGGGATTCAAACCTGGGTCTCTCAGAACCTAGTCTGACACCCTGAACACTGCGCCACAATGGCTTTCTTCCAGATCCTGTCAGGGTTGACAAGGTAGAGGAAGAAGTCTTGTTTTCTTAATTATTTAACTTTTCATAGAAACATCCATTCATACAAATAGTACACAATATGTTAATAAAACAAAACATTCTGAATATGTACAAATAACTGCATCAGCAGTATTAAGAATGTTAAAGCAATATTTTGATTCCTTTTTTGAGACACCAGCAAGATATACATCATATGGTTTCATCAGAGCACAGGAAAAGAAAATAGGTTACCAAGGTATAAGGTGTCAGAGGGCACATTGCATGAGTCACAGTGCCACCCTAAGCAGAGTTATACCCCTTCTAAGCCCACTGGATTGGATTTTGCGATGCATGAGCAAGAAAAAAATGTACATAGCTCAGTTTTGTTTATGTGAGTAGTAGCACAACGGCTGCAGCAACAAAGAATTTTTTCGACAACAATGTTTTATTATAATTTTTAATAAAATAAGTGTCCATATTGAGCAATGGAGTGGACAACAGGTGGTTCAGATGATATTGAATTATGTTTTGAAATTGTTTCAGACGAAATCCTTGATGCTATAGCTTGGGCAGATAGAAAAGACAGTGGGGATGCAGTGCTTCCACTTAGCAAAAGGAGACGGCAAGGAGGTAATTTTGGCACTTCCACTTTTGTGCAAGTTAGGTTGCGCTCATAGAAATCCTCCGTGGCATGCAACCCATTGCACAAGTTATCTACGTAACGAGATAAAGTCCCAAGGAGAGTAAATACCAAAGGTACAAAACACTAACTGTCTCTCATAACTCTTATCCTCCAGGAACTAATGGGGAACTTATAGGTTAAAATAAATACTAAATAGGTAAAATAGCAAAACAAAAAAAACCACTCTGCAGAGCATGGATGACACACAACCCAGGAAATCCCTTCCACTTTCCCTCCCTTCCACGTCTAGATAAAATCCCAGTTAAAATAAAAAAGACTAGGAAGATAAGCTGCCAGCAAAGACAGCCAGAAGAGAGAGAAGAAATAGAGATAATAAAATAGATAAAAAGCTCTGTAAGTAGAGCGCAGCAGCTTCTTGCTCTCCTCCTGCAGCCCATTGCCTTCAGTGGAAATAGAAGGGTGTAACTCTGTTACAGTTTCAGGAAGTAGCTGTGTTGGTCTGCAGTACTATTTGAATCCAGTAGCAACTTAGAGACCAAAGAGATTTTTAGGGTTTAAGCTTTCTAGAGTCAGGGCTCCCTTTGTCTGTTATAGTCCCATACTATGCAAAGATACTCCAGCCTCAGCCCAATGTAATCAAGGGGCCTAGCCTGGAGTCACTCTGCATGAGATGGCACTGTAATGTATTGAGAACAAAGAAAGAATGCCTTTCTAAACAAATATATAGAAGTCCTGTTCCAAGTATAATGAAAACATAAAGGAAGTGGCTTATAGGTCTTTTACTGTCTTTAATCTCATTGTGTCGTTATTTTATTGAATATGATCCCATATTCTTTCAGTCCACTTTTGTACTGATGGGAATTGTTTACTTTTCCACTGTGCTGCGGTTTGCATTCTTGCATCTGTTAAAAGAGAGGAGATCAGTTCCCACTTGCTGGAAATTCAGAAGGGTAATTTTAGGGTCTTTTGGTATTAGAATGTATTCAATGACTCATTCTCTGTGTTGGAGACGTCACTCCATTTTTTCAGGACCATAGGGCAGGCCCACCAGCTATGAAATAAATTACCCTTCCGGCCACAGTTCTGTCAGCACAGATCAGAGTTGGTCAGTGAACACCATTTGAGTTTATTTGGCATTAAGTGCTGTTGGCGGTTCCCTTTTATTGTGATTTATTTCACATTAATTAATCTTGCATTTAAGGGAGATGATGATTGCTATATTTGATCATGAACATCTTCTCTGAACTGTTCCCTTAAATCTTGTTCCCGTGCCTTCATGTAATTTGTTTTTTTCTTTCCAGTCGTAAGATCCTGGTAAATGATATAAGGAGACAGCTCCTATGAGGTGGGCAGTTCTATTTAAAATTAATTTCCAAAGGCAGTCAGCTCCAGTTTCAACTGTTTCTGGAGAAGGAAGAACTGACTTGTGTGCCACTTGCAAATGTTCATATCAGTGCACATATGAACCCTTCATTTTTGATTAATTCTGAGCCTCTGGCAATATATTCTGTTATATATGACATCACAAAATCTATAGAGCTTGCATTCACACCAGTTTGAAAAGTGACTGATCTGGGTACTCACCCTCGTTAGGTTGGTTTACGAAGGGGGAAATGAGTAAGTAATAAGGGTGCCAGCCTCCAGGTGGTACCTGGGGATCCCCCAGAATTACAGCCGATCTCCAGACTCCAGAAATCAATTCCCCTGGAGAAAATGGATGCTTTGGAGGGTGGACTCTGCGGCACTGTACTCCACTGAGGTCTGTGTCCTCCCCAGGCTCCACCCCCAAATCTCTAGGAGTTTCCCAACCTGGAGCTGGCAACCCTGCTTCCCTGCCTATGGAATCAACAGCCTTAGCCAAGTGGCTTTTTGAATTAGATCTATTTACCTTATGTATGCGAGCTCGAAGGGTTTGTTCCCCTGTCTGCTTGAGTCTTTTGTATCCGCAAGGCCCTCCTGCATATGTGTGTGTGTGTATATATATATATATTTTCCTAACTGCCACGCTACGGTACAGCTTTTATGCTATCGTGGCTGAATGCAATTCCATCTCAGTTATTATATGGTCGATATAGTAATAGGCCTTACTCTGATAGGACATGCTTCTGTGCATTGGGGCAGATAAACACATTGGAGCACTGTCTTTTAGAGTGTGGGCTGCTCACGCATATAAGAAAGATCAGTTGCAAAAAAATGTCCAGGGTAATGATCAATCGAAAATGACTGAGTGATTTTATCACAGGGGATTTTATTGTGATTCAGCTCATGGTCCTTAGGCTGGTAAAGCTGTATCATTGAAGTAAACTAACCATACCTCCCCCCTACACTGCTGGTGGCCAGGGAGGACCTGGCCACCCTAGTGAGTAATGCTTTCTTCAGTGATTCCACACTTGGAACGTAGTGAAAATGAAAGGGCTGTTTATAAGGCATCAGCTATGTTTTAATTGTCAAGCCATATTTTCTAGGGAATTGGTCTCCATTGACTCCTCCTGCAGTTCCAACAACCTGGATTGTTTCTGGTCCTCTTTCAGGTATAATAGCTTGGGGGGAGCAACAGTGGGAGGGCTTCTAGTGTCCTGGCCCCACTGCTGGACCTCCTGATGGCACCTGGTATTTTTGGCCACTGTGTGACAGAGTGTTGGACTGGATGGGCCATTGGCCTGATCCAACATTGGCTTCTCTCATGTTCTTATAATATGGCATTTAAGTATGTAGTTTCCCAGTACAGAGGCAGGGGGATTGAAGCTCTTCCTTCTTAGATCTATAGAAAATATGAGACTTGATCTAGGCATTTTTCCTGCCCACGTGAATTGGCAGAAGTATTTTTAACACATAAGCAAGGCTGGGAGTTCCGCTGAGAAGTACTTCTGAAATAGCTTCGAGGAGGTGCTTATCAAGCAGAACCTGTCTGACAAGATAGGTAATTGTCAGACGGATATTGAGATGATCCAGAAATTCTTGTTGCTCTTCCCTTTCTGGCTCACCTGTCTTTTCCATTGACCATCTTCAGGCATTGAGTCGAGATCCAGGGAGACAGGAGGAAGATGCTGCTCTTCTTCCGTAAAAGGAAACCCAGCGATGAAGCCCGCAAGCGTCTTGAATATCAAATGTACCTGGTAAGTTGCCCTGGGGAATAGGGTTGTGGCAAGGTGGAGTAGTTGCCAGGACCCTGGAGCTGACGAGTCCCACCAAGAAAGGAAACTGGCCAAAACCTTGGAGTAATGAAAAAAGGAAGAAGAACTGTGACAATTTAGCGCTTGGTAATATATTCATAAATCATAATATACAATAACAGAAAATAAGTAATATATATAGTGAATGTAGACGGTGGTCTCCGGAATGGTGTGCCGTTTCGACAATGATCTTCTTCTGAACAAGGGTGTGTACCTTATCAAATATAACATCTATAAGTGTTCAAAATTAAACACAAACATACAGAAGCCCCCCTCATGGACCATTTTATTTCAATGGGTCATAGATATGACAATTTTAAATTTGTAGTTATAGAAGTGATCCAGACCAGCAATTACTGTAGAAGAGATATTAGACAAACACTCTTGCGGCGAGAAGCCTTTTGGATTTTTAAATTAAACACTGTTTATCCATTTGGATTGAATGCATCCCTGGATTTGACATGCTACTTATGAACACTTATAGATGGTTAGTGCTTTTTATTGTACCTATATGCATGGATGATTGTCATAGGAGTTGGTGATTTGTGTACTTGTGTATGAGTAGTAACAGGATCAGTGTGAAAAAACAGACCAGCAGGATATAATGCCTACATAGAATCCACCTGTTAAGGCATTCAGCAGTTATAGCCCATTGAAGAACATAGCTGTAAGCATAGCCTCATGATGAAGTGGTGAGTGTTTTTACAATTATTTAAAATATTAATATTTATGTATGTGGAGTGATGTAATTATTATTGAATAACAATGAAAATGTATTGTAACAGCTATTGTTGTACTTTTTAGAATCAACAGTATATTTGCAATACGTCACTAAGAGAAATGAATTGTTGAAAGACAGTTTTTGTAAAGTTTCATACTATTTTTATACTTATTCATATTATATATTTGCACACTGTTATATTTATTTTTAAATGAGACTTGTATTGTTATATTTGATAAGGTACACACCCTTGTTCAGAAGAAGATCATTGTCGAAACGGCACACCATTCCGGAGACCACCGTCTACATTCACTATATATATTACTTATTTTCTGTTATTGTATATTATGATTTATGAATATATTACCAAGCGCTAAATTGTCACAGTTCTTCTTCCTTTTTTCATTGGTCTTATTACTGTGCCCATTCTTGTAACTATTCAAAACCTTGGAGTAACAACACTGTGTGGCCTTTGCTGCGCCATCCTCCTGGGTAGGCTTCCAAAATGGCCTCTGTTAAAAGAGATTGGTACCAGTGTCTAGGGATGCTATCAGATTTCACAGCCCCACTGATCTGACTCAACATTCTTAATTTCACTTCTCACTTGCGTGAATCAAACTTCTTGGACCATGAAGCACACTGAGTGGCAGCGAGGTAGTCATTCTCTTAGCCTAACCTGCCTCAAAAGGTAGTTGTTGTAATGAATGGGAAACGGTTTGCCTTAGGACAGTACACATACCTCCGTGAACTCTGCCATAAAAGGCTTGAGCTGCATCCAGGGAGGAAGGCAGTCAAGTACATGCTGATAGATGCGTGGGAATCCAGGGAAAGCTCCTCCCATTTGGCTGAGCTGTCATGGGGAACCTGGAGATATAAGTTTTAACTTAACTAGAACACAGTTCACTCCCCGTAGGAGACAAGACAAGCACAAAAGAAAACAGCAAGGAGCCAGAACCTGATCATACATAGGTGGCGCTTGAAGCATACCATTATAACTGGGAAACTGTATGGAGGACTTGTGGTAGTGCTCACTTGCACTGAACTCTTTTTTAAAAACTCTGGGTTAGACGAGAGAATCCCAGTGTGGTGCCTGAGGGCACCAAGGCACCCAGTGCTAACTTTCCTGGCACCCACCAAGGCTTTTTTTAGAAAGTGGATGGAGGCAGGTGGGGCTTTTGCCCAGCAGGGCTTCTGATCAGCCCCTGGAGATCTGATTGGCTGTGCGGATTTTTTTTAAAGGTGCTTTTGGCAGCAGAGGCCACGGCAGCACACAGGTCTTCACCGAGTGACCGAAAGTAAGCTGTTTGTCTGCAAGGAAACATTTTAAAACCATATGTTAATTTTTAAAGGCATCCTGTGAAACAGAGCTGCTTCTCGTTAGAGTTAGGCACAACTTCACTCCTTGACGCGTTGTGGTTTGCTCCGTCTCCCATGGCAGCAATTTTTGTGGTTGGCTTTACTTCCTGCTGCAGCTATTTTATAGTTGTGCCCACCACCCTTAGTCAGAAGTCCAGAGGTACTTGCAGGCTCCAGAAGGTTGGAGACCCCTGGCCAACAATCTTAGAGTAAAAATGACCTTTGGATTCTGCAGCTGTTCAACCCCCCCCCCTCTCTTTTTCAGGCAAAAGAAGCCGGCGCCGATGATATCCTTGATATATCCAAATGCGAACTTTCAGAGGTATGGTGCTGATTCCCACATGGTGGGTCAGTGGTTTGAGGGAAGACTGGATTTGGGAAGCCAAGGCCATGAATGGATTGCCAGCCTCCCAGTGGGGCCTGGAGTTCCCCAGAAAGTATAATTGATTTTCCAACTACAGAGATCAGTTTCCCTGAAGGAAACGGTCGTTTCGGAGGACGGGTTCTAAGACATCACATCCCCACTCAGCTCCCTCCCCCAGAATCTCCAGGGATTTTCCAAGATAGAGTTGGCAGGTAGCTGTTAAGGACTAAAGACTCAGCTGGTTTTGCTTTCAGAATATGTTTTGGGATCAGTATAGAAATCTTTTTTGGAGGAAACATCCAGAACATTGAAAATTATTTTAAGATTGCCGGATTGGAGGCTGCACATTCCTGTTATTCACTCATAAAGCAGGAACCAAGACATCAGGAGACAAGGTGGGAGGGGGTTGTAGCTCAGTGGCAGAGCACTTCCCTTGCATGCAGAAGGTCTCCGGTTCAGTCCAAAGCATCTTCAGTGAAAGGATCTCCAGTAGCAGCTGTTGGGAAAGACCTTTCTCTGCCTGAGACCCTGGAACACCACTACAGACAGAGCAAAAAATACAAGGCTTGATGGACCAGCAGTCCGGCTCTGTATAATTTATATTTATTTATTTCTAAATTAGACTTTGAGACTGCCTTCCCCTGTAAACACAAGGCTCAGGGCAGTGAACAACAATATAAAAGCACATTTATTAATCAATAAGACAGTTAAAACCAAAAACAATTTAAGACAATTTCAAAACTGTTTCAGATGGCGCTTAAAATAAACAGGTTATACCATGGGGGGAGGGGAAGAAAGGGAGTGCCAGGCAAGATGGAAACTGTCGCTATCCTCAACCATAAGCCTGACGGAACACCTTTGCCTTACGGGGTCTGCGGAACTGCATAAGGTCCCACAGGACACAGATGTAATTTGGCAGAGAGTTTCACCAGGTCGTGGCCAGGACCAAAAAGGCCCTGGCTCTGGTTGATGACATCTGGACTTCTTTCGGGCCAGGGATCAACAGTAAGTTCTTATCTTCAGAGCTTAATGCTCTTTGGGGGGTATACCAGGAGAGGCAATCCCATCCCGTATAAGGTTCATTCTTGTGTTCAGCTGCTGTTATTCCCAGCCATCTGCTTGCTTCTCCCTCCCCCCATGCACACATATTGCCTTGCTGCTTGCCTTCTCAATATGGGAGGCAGGGTATTTAAGTTCAGCTGTCTTAAGCCATGAAAGTGACTCTCTTTATGTTTATTTTCATGATATTTTATCTAACCAAGACTTGGTTTCTTTTTGTGTTACTGTTTTAGCTTCCATATGGAGTCTTTTCAACCTGTAAAGTCCTGCAGAAAAAGGTAAGGGATACAGAGGTGACCTCCGTGTGCACATGGGAACCTTTTGGGCTCTCTGCATATGCGTACCCCCTCAGAGTGAGTCTGGGAACCCTCTGGCACAGTATCTGACCCAGCACATGAGTCTGGCCAAAGTCATTTGAAAGTGGAATGATTTTGCTTTGTTTTATTTGCTCCTCTTAAACTCCTTCATGCTGCCATCAGCCTATCTTTAGTTTTGTTGGAGAAATGAGGAATCCTGGATGCAGTCTTAAAAACAAGCTACTCTGAAAACTTTCAGAGTTCAAAGTGCTTGATGACAATCTTATCAGGCAGGCCACATTGCAAATGGGGGAGTGGGGGTGCTGAGGCTGAGAGCGGCTTGCCTATAGCCACCCAGTGGCTTTGTGACAGTGGCTCGACTTGAACTGGGGCCCTCCAAGATCACAGCTTGTTCTCCAAGCCACTGTGCCACACCATCTTCCAGGTCTTACATTTGAAGGTAATCTGATGCTCTTATGGACCAGTCCCGATACTGTTTCCACTGGGGAGAATTCTGTGCCTCCTTTCTCTCCCCCCCCCCTTTTGTTGTCAATTCCTCTCCTTTCTTTTCTCTCAATAAGAACATAAGAAGACCCCTGCTGAATCAAGCCAGTGGTCCATACATTCCAGCATCTTTTTCCTCTCTCTAATTATAAATTGGTGAGGAGGAAAAAGAAGATGCCCCAAGATGACTCTCGGTTCCACTATAAAAATGCCGCCTTTGTTTCTTTCCTAGGTGCTGATTGTTCATACAAATTGCTTGATGTCTCTGGTCCCGAAGTCTTGCCGTCTCCTGGATCTCATAACTGTGAAGGTAACTAACAGTGCAATCCGCAGAACACTTTCCTGGGAGTAAGCTCTTTTGAGCAGACTTCAGTAGGATTGCTCTGCATGTTACTTGGGGCAGGGGGAATGGGAGTCAGCTAAGTGCCGGTTTCTTGGACTGGAAGTGAAGGAGAAGGCACAGAGCCCCATTGTGTATTTTGGGAGAAAGAGCCGGACAGTCATCTGAGCTCCTTTCTTGCTTCTCAGTCCATACTATGATGTCCACTTTCCCCCTGATACACCACCAAAGTGTGTCCCCTTTTCCAGCTAAACCATCAAATCATCTTCTCCTGTTGCTTTGGCCCCTTGGTGGGTCACCTTCATTTTGCCTGTCTTCTCCTCTTCCAGGTTTTAGATCTCCATGACAACCAGCTGACCTCACTTCCTGCTGATATCGGTCAACTGACAACTCTCCAGGTAAAGAAAGAGCCACATCCTAGCAAGTCTTTTCAGAAACGTTTCTGCCAGCCAGTGTGATTGCTGTGTGTGGAATGTCGAAGGAATGTCTCCTGGGATTTCATTTACTGCTCCGCGTCATGAAGCTGGACAGCAGTCAGTATGCAGGAGCCTGCGTGAGAGCTTCAAGATCTTTGTCGGGGACCTACTTGACTGAGTTGCTGTGTTCTGCCTGCTCAGGCCTCAGAGTTGTCTTTCGCAGGGCTGGCTCCAAGTCTGGGGTGGAGGGAAGCCTGGGTGAGATGCCCTTTAGCAGCCCTGCCCTGACCACTAAATACACTGCTGTCCTCCTGTGCATGCTTGTGCCCACTCTCTCCTGTAGGAAGGAGCTGAATGTCCCTTTCTCGTGCTTCCTTTGTCCCTGTCAGTGCTGGGCTGGTGTAAAGGAATATAAAAGCGTCCCAGTCACTGCCTCCTCTTCCAACAGGAAATCTGTAAGAAGAGGCGTGTAGCCCCTTTGTGCTCCCTTAAGCCATATCAGTATCAATGGGACTGCCAAAGAATTGTGCTCTACTACCTCCCCAGCCTCCTGTCGACCGGAAGTGGGAGATCTTTCCAGGGTCCATGCAGTATTTCAGAGCCTCTGCAGTAAACTCCCATTCTCAGCAAGAGTAAATGGGCCAAGCACTTCTTCTCAGCTGCAGGTCCTCTGCCACATTTTGGGCCTGGGCAGATACCCACTCTTGCTTTTAATCCTGGCCCTGATTTTCAGACACAACAGGAAAAGAGTGTCTGATGTCAGCCCCTGTATCGGCCAGGTCTGGTGAATGTATGAGGGGCCTTTTGTAGCCTAGGCAGCATGGCGGTGTCACTTGCTTGCTGCACCTGGCGCTATAGCTTAGGGCGGTAACTGAACCGGAGGTGTATCCTTGAGGCCTGGATTTGGGTGTGGCCAACCACGGGCCTGGCCTGGACCTTATAGACAACGAGAGATCAACGTATCCAGTCCCCTCTCTCTGCTCTTGTAGGTGCTGAATGTCGAACGGAACCTGTTGAAGGCACTTCCACATTCGATAGGGGATCTTGTCCAGCTGCAGACTCTCAATGTGAAAGGTAGGATGAAACATCTCTGGATATGTGCATGGGGTGGAGGGAAACCACACTCAGCTTCCTGAAACCTAAACCAGTGAATGGACAGCTTCACTGGTCCTTCTGACAGACTGAGGAGAGCAGTTCAGAAAAAGTAAAAGGGCATCCACTAGCTCCATGGTTAAGGGGCATACTGAATCTAGGGGTATTATGTAAAAGATCTCAGGTACAGGTGTTGGAAAAGTCCTTTCCTGCCTGAGCTCCACTGCCACTCAGAAGCTCCTGGGATCAGTCCCTGGCATCTCCAGTTGGTGGGTCTCAGGTGACAAGTGATGGGGAAGCCATTCTCTGCCTGAGACGCTGGAGAGCTGCTGCCAGTCAGAGAAGACAATGCTGAACTAGATGGGCCAGCGGACGGTCCCTGTATAAGGTACCTTCATATATGTAGTGGAAGGGCTTTTGTAGCTCAGTGACAGCTTTGCCTGCAGAAGGTCCCATGTCTCAAGTTCAGTCCTTGGCATCTCTAATTAGATTATCTTTCGGTAGCAAGGCTAGGAAGGTTCTTCCTCTGCTGGAGAGCGGCTGGCAGGGAGGGTGGACAATACTGAGCCCGAGCAAGCAGTGGTTTGTCTCAGTCTAGGCAGTTTTATATGCACAATTGTGAAATAGGAAGAGTGATGGCTGTGTGCCATACCCAGTATACAAATCCACTTTAGAGGGTGGATGGCTAACCTACAGCCTATGGTCCAGGTCCAGGCCTCAGCCTCCTTCTTTGTGAACTTCCCCAAGTTGGAAGCAGCTGCTTGGCCAGCATCTTCCTTCAAGCAACTTCACTTGGGGAACTGCACCTGTCTGGCAAACCTTCCAACCTAGCTGAGGTTTTTCATCACTCAGTGAGATGACGTCCCAGAGACTTCTGCCACAATGCAGAGGATTCTGGGTAATTTTCTTATTTTGGACAAGATGCCCACCAAGGTGAAAGCAGTACTTTGCACGAAAGGTCCAGCTCTTCAGGGTGAAGAAGTTGGCCATCCATGACATAGATCATGTTTATGTTGTGTATGTGGAAACAGCTTCCCACCAGTTTAAGTATCCCATGGCGTACTGACTAATGAGTATCTATCTTTTTTCCCCTTCCCACTGCAGGCAATAAGCTGAAGGAGCTGCCTGCTAGTCTGAGCAACCTACGTAGCCTGCGGACCTTAGATATTAGTGAGAACCAGGTGCGGGTGTTGCCCCAGGCACTGGCTCACATCCGGACCCTTGAGGTACAGCTGGGTAGTCTCTTGTTTGGCGTGGGCTTGTTTCTTTGCTTGCCAGGATGCTGTGAAACCCACAAGGGGAAATTCCAACCAAGTTGGAAAATATTTCCTTTTAAAAATTTCTCTCACTGTCTTTCCAACTGATTTCTGGTCCGCATCATTTTCACCTGCTTGCAGAGTGTGGGGGAGTGGTACTGCCAGTAAGGCCTGATGGGCTGGTCTTCATAGGGTCTGAGGCTCATATGGAAAGAGGCGGTCCTTCAGGTTCATGGATGAAGGCCATGAAGGGCTGGTAAAAGTAAGTCCCAGCCCTTGAACTGAGCTCGAAAGAAAAGTGGCAGCCAGCGTAGCTGCTTGAGAATCCACTGAATATGCTCACAGTAGAAGCAGCCCAGCTTAGCAGTAATGCTGCCGCATAAGGAATCAGCTGAAGCTTCTGATGTGTGTCTTTTGAGGTTTGTACCCTGGATGGTGTGCTGGCCTTTCTAGGATCTGGTTTGATCTGAAGGTTGGGCAGAACCCGAGAGCTACAGTTCCGCCTGTATGTGTTCATGTTCTGCAGACGATGACTTTGGACGCCTCGTCCATGACCTATCCCCCGGACACCATCTGCAGCGCTGGCACAGAAGCCATCCAGCAGTTTTTGTGTGAAGGTGAGTAAGGTTGAGAACCTTCAGAGTCTGAAATGGAGCCCAGTATTGAGAAGACATATCAGGCACTACTGAAAGAGACGGAAATAGTTCTCTCTCCATAGGGCTACAATCCTACGCTCATGTCCTTGGATCTAAGTCCCATTGAATTGGGCTAGATGATTCCTTAATTAAGCAGGTTAAATCCCTGGCAACTCCTGTTAAAGAATCTCAGGTACTGGGAAGGAGCTTCTTCGTCAGAGACTGGAGAGCTGTTGCCAGCCAGAGTAGACAATACTGAGTGACATGGACTAATACTCTGGCTCCATACAAGGCAGTTTCACATGTTCAGCTTCAAATCACTCCTGATAACACACAGCAGGTGCCCTGGGGCAAATTAAGGGCATTCAGCTGTGTATTTTAATTTGGGTGGGCAGGTTTGTTTATGCGTGATGTTGGCAAACATGGAATTATCCCCTTTTCTCTTTACTACTCCATAAGAGAGCTCAGACTCACAGTCTTCTCAGGCCACCCTGTGGGTTTCATGGCTCTGCAGACGTTTGCATCTTGATCTCCCTGGTCCAGTAGGCTGGTTCTGAGCTCTGAACCTTACCTGTTCTCACAGAGGTTTGTAGTCTGACGTGTTGCACTCCTTGTCCTTCTAGAATCCGGAATTGAATATAACCCCCCATCCCAGTATTTACTTCCGGTGCTGGAAAGCGATGGAGGAGAGACCTCGGTGGATGGGATCAGCAGGACAGTTTGTAAATATGCGAACAATGAAGCCGAATGGCAGGTGAGCAGGGGGCTGCTCCAGGAATGTGGAACATCTCTCCCAGTAGAATCTTCCCAACTAGTGGCAGCCAGTCTCTGGCATCTCTAGTTTTTAAATACACAAAGTGAGAAGATGCCTTTAGTCTGCAGCCATTCTTTATTACAGGGTAGTATTCTCGGTATTGTAGGGCTGTAAAAGGCTAGCAAAACTCTCTGGCTCTGTTTAGAGCTATTCAGCAGCTCTGCTGATTGCATATCCACGTGCCTGATGCGTCTCCCAAACAGCTCATTCAGGTGCCATCTGGCAACCGTCTTTGTATTCCTCAAGGGAAGAGTGCCTTTATAATGGCCAACACACAGGTAAATTTGGCACGGCTGCCAAGTTAGTTGGTAAAGGGCGGTCGACTTAGTTCTGCTCCCCCACATCATAGGTTGGATATGGCTTTCCTTGCTCCCCTGATTTTGGGGGGGGGAGTTTCTTTCCTGCTCCCAGCCAATAGTTTATCTATCTTGGAGTGCAAGAGTCGAAGTTGTTGAAAAGTGAAATCAACTGGTTTTGCCGTAAGTAACAATAAGTCAGCTGATGGTTCATTTGTTGCATTGAGACCTGCTGTCTCCGTCATAGCTTCTATATCATGCGGCTCCCTTAAAGGGAAACTTGGGGGAAACGGCTCAGGTTCGACATCCGTGTTTAAACAAGCAAAAACGGGGTAGAAATGTGGAATTCCTGCATGTTTACTAGTAAATCCATAAACCTAAAGTTACAACATTTTAAACTGTATGCGAGATGGTATCTCACTTCAGAATTTTTACTTAAATGTCGATATAAGCCCACCCCCCTCTGTTGGAAGGGATGTGGCAATGCTGGAACACTTATCCATTGCTGGTGGGCTTGTCCTAGAATTGACACTTTTTGGATCAAGGTTCTGGAAGAAGTGAGAAGGATCACAGGCCATATGTTGCCTAATTCTCCAGAATCTCTTTTGCTACATTATTGGCCTGAGATAACCCTGACCAAACAGGCCTCTGAACTATTATCATTACTACTGATGGCTGCAAAATACCTCATAGCACAAAATTGGAAATTAACTAAAATACCTACTCTGACACATTGGATAGCAAAAGTATGGGATATTGCAGTCTCTGATAAGTTGGCGACTCAGTTACTAGTATCTGACAACCCGACACGAGTAAATAACTTCATGGATAAATGGTTCGCTTTCTTTGACTACGTGTCATCAAACTAAAAGCAAGAGTATAAGCTACCCCCAAAATATAGAGATTTTGCATTTTACTGATAAGATAGGTTGCATTATATCAGACTGTACCAGAAAGTATGGTGAGCTCGTGTATTGTTTGTTGTCTTTTTTGTTCAGTGTTCATTGTCTACCAAAACATCTTGAATGATTATTTATTTTAGTAAGTTTCTTGTTGTTATTGTTGACTTTGCTGTTATTAATGTTAATACTTTTATATTCTGGTTGTTTTTTTCTCGGAATAAAATAAAACTGTTAATTGTGCAAAAAAACCACACAAGCAAAACAGTTTGCAGTTAGAACTTGGGGGACAGCATTCGGTGACTCAAAGTAGTCCCCAATCTTAGCCTGCTTTGGTGTCAGATCTGTCAAATCCTTCTCCGGTTCCCTTCCCCTCTTCTGTGGTTTTTGTAGTTTCACACTACTAGTAATTAGGTAAATAACAAGGCGATAAGCACCTCCGCAGGAGCCGAGCAATCACTCTGGCAGAAAACCCAGAAGCCAGAGTCCAAGATATAGAAGCAAAAGATAAACATCCAATTTGTTTCTTTGCCCTAGAAGTTCTTCAGATAGGCACCAAACAGCAATTGAGGACAGTCATTAAAGACTTTAAAACCTCCTCTCACTGGAGCTCACTCAGGTGCTGCTGCATAGCAGACGTCATCTTGAATTTCTCTCGCATCTCTAGTTAAAGGACCTTGAGGAACAGGTGTTGAAAGAAACCTTCCTCTGCCTGAGACCCTAAATAGCTGCTGTCAGTCAAAAGAGACAGTTCTGTACTAGCATGATCAGTGGTTTGGCTTAGTAGAATGCAGCTTCAGTCTTTTGCCGGGGGGGGGGGGGCAAGAACGGGTTTAGAATAAATGTTATGAGTTACAAGCCAACCTTAAGGACATAAGAGAAGCCAATGTTGGATCAGGCCAGTGGCCCATCCAGTCCAACACTCACACAGTGGCCAAAAATAACAGGTGCCATCAGGAGGTCCAGCAGTGGGGCCAGGACACTAAAAGCCCTCCCACTGTTGCCCCCCCCCAAGCACCAAGAATACAGAGCATCACTTGCCCCAGACTGAGAATCTATCTATACCTTGTGGCTAATAGCCACTGATGGACCTCTGCTCCATATGTTTATCCAATTCCCTCTTGAAGCCGTCCATGCTTGTAGCCACCGCCACCTCCTGTGGCAGAAATGGTTTGCCTTTATTTTACTGAAGTGGGGGAGGGCAAGGAGTGAAGACGGGCCCCTAGGCCACAGCCTGGTTTGTGGGCCTTATAGATAAGGCACCAGAGCCCCACTACCTCTGCGACTTCTGACTCCCATCTCACGTACGGTTTTAGGGACTAGAGGGTTGGACTTAGAGAGACCCAGGTTCAGTTCCCCACTTTGCTTACTGGGTGCCCTTGAGCTAGTCACACTCTCAGCCTAACTTAACTCATGGACTGTGTGAAGATAAAATGGAGAAGGAAGAATGCAGTACACCACCCTAATCTCCTTGGAGGAAAGGTAGAATGAAAATGTCCTAGTTAAACCTTGTTCTTCAGCCAACCAAGGTTCCCGACATGACTGAAAGCAATGAAAATCCAGCCCATGGGCAAAACCTGTTAGGTGGCGATAATGGAAGTCTTGTTCTAGGCTCTTCCCTCCAGAGGAAGAGGACAGAAGGGACTGCAGAGGGTCCCTTGGGCTAGATAGGAGCAATGATGGCAGTCCCCCAAAGCAGCCCAGCTTTTCTGGGTTCTGCCTTGGCTTCCCTTTATAACCACTCAAGGAAGTTACGGTTGCTGCCCACTGGACTAAGACCAGAGGTCCATGAGCTCCTGTCAGAGTGTCGTTGTCTATCCTCCTCTCACAGGTCTGCTTCATTCTGTGGTTGAGCAAGGTGCCCTCAGTGTGCTCTTTTTGCAGTGTAGTGGTTTGGTGCCAGTTTGGTGTAGTGGTTAAGTGTGCGGACTCTAATCTGGGAGAACCGGGTTTGATTCCCCACTCTTCCACTTGCACCTGCTGATGTGACCTTGGATCAGTCACAAGCTCTGGCGCAGCTGTCCTTGAAAAAGAGCAGTTTGTGTCAGAGTTCTCTCAGCCCCACCCACCTCACAGGGTGTCTGTTGTGGGGAGGGGAAGGGAAAGGAGTTTGTAAGCCGCTCTGAGACTCCAAGTGAAGGGCGGGGTATAAATCCAATCTCTTCTTCTTCTTCTTCCTCTTTCTGGCTCAGAAATGGTCACTTTTGCTTCACAGCATAAGAACAGCCTAACAACCGGCCCTAATTTATCAATTTACTTAATTTATACCAAGCACTTTACACCTCCGTTTTACCCTTTCAACAACTCTGTGAGGGAGGTTAGGTTGAGAGTGTGTGGCTGACCCAGGGTCACCCACCGAGCTTCCATGTCGGTGTAGGGATTCGAACCTGGGTTTCCCAGATCCTAGTCTGACACTCTAAACACTACATCACATTGGATCTCAGAATGCCCATGAAAGCTCACTTCTCTTTTCTGTTTGTGTTTCCCTTTCAGAACAAATTTCTGGAGTATGAGAAGCGGAAGGTAAGAAGTCTTCCTTTGACTAGCCCTTCTTTGTGGCAAACCAGCCCAAGCCTTCTGTAGCCATCCCCTGTGGACAAATTCTCCTGGAGCTCTTGAGGAGAGCAGAGGAGAAGTTGTTCTGGTGCAGAAACCACAGAGCCAGGGTTGGAGGAGTGGTAACTTTTGTCAAGCCCTCGGCTAGGTGGTCATCTGAGACAAGTTCTAGACTTGGAAATGGAAGCAATAGATAAAACTAAAGACTTTTGCACATCAACAAGTGCTATCTAGATCTTGTGGGGCGATGTACCATGTCTCTACTTGTCTGTCTGTCTGCTTGTTTTCTCCTCCTGAACTGGTTTGCTGTCACAAATGGGAGGACTGCCCAAAAGGTGAGAGGGCGGGGCAAGTGAGTAAGTGTGAGGGAGTGACTAGTGTCAGGTGGGGACTGCAAACGGCTGGGTTCAGATCCCCATTCACTGGGCGACCAGTCACTCATCCTAACCTCCATCACAAGATTGTTTTGAAAACAAAATCTAGGAGGGAAGAACTACATATATCACCTTGAGCTCTTTGGTGGAAAAATCACGCTTTTCCATACTAAATGTTCTGGGTTTCACCATCTGCAGAAATTGACTTTGGCTTAGTTCTCACAAGCAACAAATGAGGAAGGAAACTTATATCTGGGCTGTACCACATCATGCTGCAGGTAGGCCTCGTATGAAGTAATACTTCTCCATACAAAAAATATACCACTGTGCATTTTTTAAAAGTCCCATTATGTCAAGGACAGAAGTTCTTGCCTGGCTTTCTACCTGATGTGCTAGTTTTTTAATTTGTGAGGTTTTTTTAAAAAAAATACAATCATGCCAGCCCCTACCTGCACTGCAGTCTGAAGTGGTACAATCCCAGTGCAAGTTTATCATCTCATCTGCTTCTTGGGAGAACTTGGTCCACACCTTGGGTAGTGACCAGGGCGGTTTGGATATGTTGACAAGGCTCTTTGTTCTCTCAGGAGCAGAAAATGCAGGAGAAACTGGAGTTTGAACGCTGGTTAGATGTGGAGCAGAGGGAACAGGCGCAGTTGATGCAGCAGAACCAAACCCAAAAGGGAGAAATCCTCCAGAGTATGAAGGCGGTAATGAGGCTTGTGTTCATTCTCTCTTCCCTTGATTCTTCCATTCTTTTTCTCTGTATCCTGTAATACTAGAGATAACACTGATAAATTGACTGATAGGAGATTCAAGATGGACCAAACAAAATACTTCTTCACGCAATACATAATTAACTTATAGAACTGAGTGCCACAGGATGTTGTGACTGGACAAATTCGTGGAGGATAGGTGATGGCTAAATAGAACCTCCCTGCTCAGTGGCAGCATTCCTCTGAATACCAGTTGCTGAGGGGCAATAACAAAGGAAGACTTTGGCCTCTGTATCTCTGCCTGTGGGCCTTTCAAGATATCTGTTTGGATGCTGTTGGATACTGGACTAGATGGACCACTGGTCCAATCCACTAGAGCTCTTTTTATGTTCTGCTTCCTTCTCCCTTCCCTTTTGCCTGTTATCCCTCCCTGCCAGTGTTCCCTCTAAGCTGAGTTAGTGTGAGCCAGCTCACAGTTTTTTAGCCTCCGGCTCACACATTTCTGTCTTCGCTCAGGAAGGATGGCTCCAGAGCAGACTAATGTATGCAGTAGCCAAATCGCTCGCTCACAACTTTAATGCCGGTAGCTCACAAAGTAGAATTTTTGCTCACAAAACTCCACAGCTTAGAGGGAACAGTCCCTGCCCCTCTGTCCACATTTAGATTGTAATCTCCTACAATCAGAGATGGCCAATGATACTCCATAAAGAACCATGTACACATATGCAGTAGAAAAGAGCAAGAGTCCGGCAACACCTTACAGACTAACAAAATCTGTGGCAGGGTAGGAGCTCTTGTGAGTCACTGCCCACTTCTTCAGATACAGCTAGAATGGGAGTCCATCTGTCCTATTTATTGGAAAGTGGAGTGATTTCAGATGCGGAATGACAGTAGCAGGCAAATGACAACAGCAGGTGAATGACAATAGCAGGTGAATGACAATACCCGCTATTGTCATTTGCCTGCTAATATCATTTGGCATCTGAAATCACTGCATTTTCTGGTAAAGAGGACAGGTGGACTCCCAATCTAGCTGTATCTGAAGAAGTGAGCAGTGACTCATGAAAGCTCATCCCCTGCCACATATTTTGTTAGTCTTTAAGGTGCTGCTGGACTCTTGCTCTTTTCTGCTGCTACAGACAGACTAGCACAGCTACCCATCTTGATCCATATACACATATGTATACATAAGCAGACATCCTCAGCATCTCCAGTTCAAAGAATAACTGGTAGCCAGGCTAGGAAGGACATTTCCTGATACCTTGGACATTCACTGACAGGCATCAAGATAGCTCTAGGTTAAAGGGACCAATAAATCGTAATGTGCTTCAAGGCAAATCCGTTTTTTATTAAAGCTTTAAAACCTCCCCATTCTCTGGTAACAGGTGGAATCCAAAGCCAGGCTTCTCTTGCAGAGCTTAAAATTCCGAAAGTTTGCATGGGAGAGATGGTGCTTCCACTGATTTAATTAAGTACAGTGGGTTTCCTCTTGGCTGCAGGAGCAAATGAAGCTGGAGCAGGGGCTGTCACGACACCAGCAGCACCTGGAAGTGGAGCGCATGAAGCTGCTGGAGCAATTGAAAACGATGGAGCTGGGGGTCACCAGCCGAATCCAGAAGCTGCTGGAAGAGAATCAGAGGTCAGAGGCGCTGATGGGTGGGAGTGGGTGCAGCAGTCACAGGAATTATGCCCTTAGCGGTCACAGCTGGCTTTCTTGAGCCAAGGCTCAAAATATCTGGGTGAGAATCCGATTTGTTGGCATGACCCCAGACCTCTTGGTCTTGGCCAGATGGAGTATAATTCTTGGAACATTTGGCAGGAGGAGTCAGAAGCAGTCCACTGGCAGGGCCGGCTCCCTCACTAGGCAAACTAGGCGTTCACCTAGAGCGCGACGGCCCTTAGGGGCGCCAAACTGAACCCGGCCCCGTACTCTGGACGTTTCTTGATTATTTGTGTTTTTCATTCTTCCTAAAATGCATTTATTTTTGAAAATTGGTGGGCGCATTGGGGGAGGGGCGCCAGAAGGGATCCTCGCCTAGGGTGCAAAATAAGCTGGGGCCGGCCCTGTCCACTGGTGAAACCAATCTGCAGTTTTGAGCTGGAAAGAAAATCCCAAGATTGCCTGCCATTCCTGATTCTTGAATCAGAATGAATTAGAACATACCAGAGACTAATATTATTAATCAAAATATCATCAATTGTTCAGTGGCATGTGTTCATTTATTATTTACTTAATCTGTATTCCACTTTTCTCCCCAATGGGGACCCCAAAGTGGCTTACAAGATTCGTCCTGCTTCCATTTTATCCTCACAAGAGCCCCGTGAGGTACGTTAGGCCAAGTGTGTGTGATTTACCCAAGGTAACCTGGCAAGCTTCCATGGCAGAGTAGGGGTTTGAACCTGTATCTCCCAGATGCCAGTCTGGCCCTTGAACTGCTACACCACGCTGGCCCCAATAACGTGTGTGTGCGTGCGTGCATGTGTGTGGATAAAGGGCTGTCAAGTCACAGCCAACGTATGGCTTTTCAAGGCAAGAGTCTTACAGAGATGGTTTGCCATTGCCTGCCTCTGCATATTGTTGTTGTTGTTCAGTCACACAGTCAAGTCCAACTCTTCGCGACCCCATGGACCACATCACGCCAGGCCCTCCTGTCTTCCGTCGTGCTCCGGAGTTTGTTTAATTTCGTGTTCATTGCATCAGTAACACTGTCTAACCATCTCATCCTTTGACGTCCCCTTCTTCTTTTACCTTCAGTCTTTCCCAGCATCAGGGTCTTCTCCAGTGAGCGCTCCCTTCTCATTTGGTGGCCAAAGTATTTGAGCTTCAGCTTCAGTATCTGGTCTTCCAGGGAACAGTCAGGTTTGATTTCCTTTAGGATTGACTGATTTGATCTCCTTGTAGTCCAAAGGACTCTTAAGAGTCTTCTCCAGCACCATAATTCCAAAGCATCTATTCTTCGGTGCTCGGCCTTCCTTACGGTCCGACTCTCGCAGCCATACGTTACTACTGGGAATACCATCACTTTGACTCTATAGACTTTTGTTGGCAGGGTGATGTCTCTACTTTTTATTATGTAGTCTAGGTTTGCCATAGCTTTCCTCCTAAGGAGCAGGCGTCTTTTAATTTCATGGCTGCAGTCACCGTCTGCAGTGATCTTTGATCCCAGGAACGTGAATTCTGTCACTGCTTCCATGACTTCCCCTTCTGTTTGCCAAGGAGTGATGGGGCCGGATGCCATGATGTTAGTTTTTTTGATGTTGAGTTTCAAGCCAACTTTTGCACTCTCCTCTTTCATGTTTAGCAAGAGGCTCTTTAGGTCCTCTTCATTGTCTGCCATTAGAGTGGTATCGTCTGCATATCTGAGGTTGTTGATGTTTCTCCCGGCAATCTTAATGCTGGCTTGTGATTCATCGAGACCAGCATTTTGCATGATGTACTCTGCATATAAATTAAATAAGCAGGGTGACAATATACATCCTAGCCGTAATCCTTTTCCTATTCTAAACCAATCTGTTGTTCCATGTCCAGTTCTAACTGTTGCTTCTTGACCCTTATACAGGTTTCTCAGGAGACATGTGAGGTGGTCTAGTACTCCCTTCTCTTTCAGGACTTACCGCAGTTTGTTGTGGTCCGCACAATCAAAGGCTTTAGCGTAGTCAATGAAGCAGAAGTAGATGTTTTTCTGGTACTCCCTTGCTTTCTCCATAATCCAGCGAATGTTGGCACTTTGATCTCTAGTTCCTCTACCTCTTTGAAACCCAACTTGTACTTCTGGCAGTTCTCTACCCACATACTGCTGAAGCCTAGCCTGTAGGATCTTGAGCATGACCTTGCCAGCGTGTGAAATTAGTGCAATTGTGCTATAGCCTGAACATTCCTTGGCATTGCCCTTCTTTGGGATTGGAATATAAACTGACCTTTTCCGACAAGGTCACATCAGCAGGTGCAAGTGGAGGAGTGGGGAATCAAACCCGGTTCTCCCAGATTAGAGTCCGCGCACTTAACCACTACACCAAAATAGCTCAGCTGCCTCTGCATAGTGACCCTGGAATTCCTCGGTGATCTTCCACCCAAATACTAACCAGGGCCCACCCTGCTTAGCTTCCGAGGTCTAATGAGATCAGGCTATCCTGGGCCATCCAGGGCAGGGTGGCTCCAATAATGCAGTAGTTCAATGAATGAACAAACGTTTATTTAAAATACATAAATACTTCTGCCTTTTATGCCAAGAGCTGGCTCTCAAAGCACCTTATACAGAGAAAGCATCCATTCCAGGGGTCGTTTCGTAGAAAAAGAGCTAGGGGCACTCATTAGCATCTCATTAGCATATGCCACACCCCCTGACATCA
>NW_015173687.1:671105-672213 GCF_001447785.1 Gekko japonicus | reverse complement strand
GGAAGCGGGGCGGCCGGAAGCAGGGGGCGGGGCTTTGTCATGTGCCTCCCCCCCCGTACCTCACCTGGGGGAACTGCGCGATCCCCCGCACCCCCCCCCGAAATGACCTCTGATACATACAAATATAATTAGCAGCAGAACCCAGCTTCCGTCAGCAGCCTCAGCCGCACATCGTAGCAGGGGGGACAGTGCTCACTCTTAAGCTGTAGAGTCTTGTGAGCAGAAATTGTACTTTGTGAGCTACTGGCATTAAAGTTGTGAGCGAGTGATTTGGCTACTGCATAAATTAGTTTGCTCTGGAGCCATGCTTCCTGAGCTAAGACAAAAACGTGTGAGCCGGAGGCTAAAAAACTGTGAGCTAGCTCACACTAACTCTGCTTAGAGGGAACACTGGACATGAACCCTAACAGCTCTTTTTCTTTTCCCTGCCTGTCCTCTAGCCCCCCCCCTCCTTTTCTCCTTCCTCTCACTTGCTCACTCACTACTATTCTGGCTATTTAAAAAGTAATGATAGTTAATCTAACAAGTACTCAAGAAGGTGTACCCAGTTTTTCCCAACAACCAAGGACAGCCTGCTTTATGGCATCAGAATTCATGAGGCGTCTGCCTTGGAAAAGCCTCAGGAGAGATGACCCAATTGCCCACACTCACACTCACCCCAAAACACTGGGACAACAGGACAAAGCAGGTGGGTCCAAACTGCAACCCTTCCCTCCCATAGAGGAAAGGGGTCACCGTCAGGAAACTCCTTGAGTAGGGAACACTCAGGTCACGTGTATTTTTACTCAGACACTTGAACTTGTGTGTTTAAAAAGTACAATAATATTAAAACACAAGGGCACAGAACATGTTTATAAGAAGTCAAGACATTTTTAAGAGCTTGTTGAATTTTTTAAAAGTGTAAAAAAAACTATTTACAACTGAGCAATGGGAAAGGCAAAAGAAAACTCCCTGGATATATTTAGTTTGTTTTTAGAATCAGGATTTCATATTTTATTTTTTTATTTCATTCTGTTTTGTTTGTGACAATGGCAGAACTCTTTTGTAGCTTGGGGATGGTGGGGGGGGGGGCTGAAAGAGATGTATGGGAAGAAGGGGACAAGGGAGA
>NW_015173687.1:668211-671080 GCF_001447785.1 Gekko japonicus | reverse complement strand
TGGTCTGACAACATCCTCTTTCTCTTTCTAGGCAAAAACAGAACTCTGAGATTCTGAAATCTCTGGAGAATGATCGGTGAGTTCTTGTCTGCCCTTGGGATGGCTTTGGGAAGCACAGCAGCTGGGTCAGCATGCCAAAAGACATTTGGCCATTCCTCACTGAACATAAGAACATAAGAGAAGCCAATGTCAGTTCAGGCCAATGGCCCATCCAGTCCAACATTCTGTCACACAGTGGCCAAAAATACCAGGTGCCATCAGGAGATCCAGCAGCGGGGCCAGAGACACTAGAAGCCCTCCCACTGTTGCCCCCCCAAGCACCAAGAATACAGAGCATCACTTGCCCCAGACTGAGAGTTCCTGTCTATACCTTGTGGCTAATAGCCACTGATGGACCTCTGCTCCATATGTTTATCCAATTCCTTCTTGAAGCCGTCCATGCTTGTAGCCGCCACCACCTCCTGTGGCAGTGAATTCCACGTGTTAATCTCTCTTTGGGTGAAGAAGTACTTCCTTTTATCTGTTCTAACCCGCCTGCTCAGCAATTTCATGGAGTGCCCATGAGTTCTTGTATTGTGAGAAAGGGAGAAAAATCTTCTTTCTCGACCTGCTCTATCCCATGCATAATCTTAAAAACCTCGATCATATCACCCCTCAGCCATCGTTTCTCCAAGCTAAAGAGCCCCAAGCGCTTTAACCTTTCTTCATAGGGGAAGTGTTCCAACCCTTTTATCATTCTAGTTGCCCTTGTCTGCACTTTTCCCAGTGCTATAATATCCTTTTTGAGGTGTGGTGATCAGAACTGTACACAGTACTCCAAATGAGGTCGCACCATCAATTTATTCAGGGCCATGATGATACTGTGAGATAGTACTGCTTCATCTCCAGCCTCTGGCCATCCCTTGTGAAACCACCAAAGGCATCTGGCTGTCCAGTGCCAGAAGCAGGATGCTGGACTAGACGGATCTTGAGTCAAACCCAGCAGTATGGTGACCTGCAGAAGGCAGACTGTGAAATAATCAAGGGAAGCTCTTGCCTTGACCATGCAGTAGCTGACTTTTCCTCGTTGCTTTCTAGGATCAGGATGGAGCAGCTGATGGCCATTACTCAGGAGGAGGCGGAGCAGCTGCGCAGGAGGGAAGTGGCCTGTGAGTTTGTTGATGGGCATGTTTCACAAGGCCCCATCGGCTCCCTTGAGTCCCCCCTTGCACTGAGTCACCCATCCACTAGCTCAACGGAGGAGGTGCCACTGTAGGAAGCACGTCCACTACCTGAGCTCCTAGCAGGAAGGGTGGGGGTGCGTTTGCAGTAGGGTGTTTAGGGCTGGCCTTTGAGACCACATGGTGAGAGAAGGCTCAATCCCAGCTGTGCCCTGCCCTCCCTTCCGTACAGCCAGGGGTCATTTCATAGACGTGTGGTGATCAGAACTGTACACAGTACTCCAATAGCATATACCACACCCCCTGACATCACCGGAAGTGTGTCATAAGGCCACACCCCCTGACATCACTGGAAGTGTGTCATAAGGCCACACACCCCGTCCCCAACGGTCCCGGCCGGCGGGAGTGCAAGGAAGCCCCGCGAAGGCCCTCTCTGGCCCCAGGCAGGCAGGGGTGGGGAGAGGCAGGGAGGAAGCAACTTACCCTCCCTCTTCTCCTGCCTCCTCCTGGCTGAATGAGGGCCGGAAGCGGGGCGGCCGGAAGCGGGGGGCGGGGCTTCGTCATATGCCCCGCCCCCGTACCTCACCCGGGGGAACTGCGATCCCCCCCCGAAATGACCTCTGCGTACAGCTACCCAAGTTTTTATAGTTGGGATGTGCACACATCAGTGTTTCTCCTCCAGCAACGAACACCCTGCTGATCTGGTTCCTGTTGTCCAAGAGGCAGGCCTAACTCTAACTTGCTTTGCCCCTCGAAGGAACATCTTAGCCCTCCCCTCGCCTTCTCTGCCAGCACTTGAAACAATGAGAAGCAGATTTAGAAGCTGTTTAGACGGGCTTCCTGGTTTGCTTCTGTGGAAACATTGCTACCGTTATGAAGTGAAGAAGGGGGCAGTTTTCCAGAAGCCTGGCTTATTGTAGGGCACGAGGAGGGGTCTGAGCAGGCCATTGACTGCCGGAGTTTTCTGCCCCTGCAGCGGCCATGCAGCAGATGCTGGCGGAAACGTACAAGAGCAAGCTCGTCCAGATGGCCTTTGAATCACGGCGACAGGACCTCGTCAACCAGACTTGTACCAGGTACTTACAGTCAAGAGGACATGGGCTTTGAGATCGTATTTCTTCCCCCATCCTTCCTCCAAGAAGCTCTGAGCAGAGACTTTTATTTGTGACAATTCAGCACCTTGGAAGTCCTTCTAGTGTTCCCAGAAAGCCAGAAAAATACCAGCCTCCAGTTTGGGTGGTGTTTATTTTTTCTGACATCTGGACTGTGTGCCAGAAATTTTGACTGGCTGCCTGGATCTTTTAACAATAAAATCCAGCAGTGGCATTTTCGCTGAATGCTCATGTTTGAGCTGTGCACCTGAAAACAAGGCGCCAGTTATTTATTGAAACATTTCTTGTGATTTCACCAGACCAGAGAATTCCAGCTTTTGATTATACAGCCCATCCTTGGCATGTTGTTTCCCTTGCCACTGTACAAGAGCTGTGCGTGAGTGGGTTTCCTGCATCCCCTAGCATTATAATCGAGACAAATTATGCCCACCACCTGCTATGTCGTAGTCAGCCAGGGGACCAAAGAGGGAGACATTTGCCATTAGCTGTGGCACCAGGATCCTTCCTCTGCCCTTCCTTAAACTTTTCCCCAAACTGGCAACCCCACTTTCAGGGCCTCCAGCTTTGCTTCAGGGCCCAGCTCCCCCAGCTCCCTCC
>NW_015173687.1:662693-667958 GCF_001447785.1 Gekko japonicus | reverse complement strand
ACAGACAAACAAATAAAAACAAACATACATACACACATACACATATGGGGTCTCATTTACATCGTTGGTTAATCTATTTGATTACCTCACAGAATATCTGTTTGTACAATACATTCCCCCCCCCCTAAATTTCTTATATAAATCTTTTGCATTATTATTAATGTTCTTAAAGTTTGTATTCTCTTTTAGTTTGGGTGTATATACATATAGAGTATTTATTGGAATTGCAGAGCCTTTCTCTGGTGCAAGGAATCTTTCCCTGGCAGAAAGACCTCTTCCATCAGAGGAGGGCTGTACCATTAGCAGGGCAGGTTCAGAGGCAACCATCCCCAGGCTTCAGCCTATAGCTTTTAGTAGTGACTTTTCATGTTCAGAGGCCACTGAGCAACAAACTACCAGGAATAGCCATTATTTCCTGCCCAGGCTTCAGCCTATAGCTTTTAGTAGTAACTTTTCATGTTCAGAGGCAGTCTTTGTGCAAGCCACTGAGCAACAGACTACCAGGAATAGCCATTACTTTTCCTATTTTTGGACTTCCTGGAAGCATCTATCAGGCTGGTCTAAACTACTGAATGTTGAACTAGATGTACCTTGTACCTTGGGTCTAGCTCAGCATAGCAATCCCTATGCTTTTCTAGTACACCAGGAAAAAAACAACAAGCCTTCACAAGAACTTCATAACTTGAATAACCTTTCTGGGTGATTGGGTAGACTTCAGAGTTAATTTTACGTTTGTCAAGATGTTTGTCTGGCTTAGAATATTCTAATAGTTTTGGCTCTCTCCTGTTTTTCAGAGAGGTCTTAGAGAGCTCCTAAAACCCCCCCCCCCCCCGTGACTTTTGCATCATACCACACCAAGACTGGTCTCAGTGTTCCCTCTAAGCTGAGTTAGTGTGAGCTAGCTCACAGTTTTTTAGCCTCCAGCTCACACATTTTTGCCTTAGCTCAGGAAGGTTGGCTCCAGAGCAAACTAATTTATGCAGCAGCCAAATTGCTCACTCACGACTGTAATGCCAGTCGCTCACAAAGTAGGATTTTTGCTCACAGGACTCCACAGCTTAAGTGGGAGCACTGTCTGGCAATGCCTTTTGGGGAGCCACAGTGGCCTGCTGTGTAAGGGAGAAAACAGGGAAAGATCCACGAGTGCCTTCTGTTCACTCAGCGCCTAACTAAAAGCACAGGTGATGGAGTTTGTCTTATGCCTGAAAGATGTTAACATAGGCAGCAGGTAAACCTGGCTGATGGGTGTGTTCCCTAGCCAGCCCCCCCCCCCGATAATCACCCACTTCAGTTCTGAAGACAGTGGAACTCTGAAGATGGGAAATGGATGGGAAAGCTCCTACGTGAGCAGGCATGGTCCAGATATCCCGACCCAGTCTGAAGGCAGAGCCACTGCTCAGTGGGAGAGTACATTCATTGCATCTGCAGTTAAAAATGCTTCTTGATTACTGGGGCTTGGGAAGGCCTTGAAGAGCCAGTACCAGGTAGGGGAGGTAGGATGGGCTAGATGGCCTGAACTCCACGGAAGGCTGTCTTTGGGGAGGGGCCGTGGCTGAACGGCATAGCATGCAAATGGCTCTCTTCCTAGCCTCTACAGTTAAAGGATCTCATGCCCTTGCTCTTCACTTTAAAGTAGGCTGCTGAGTTACTGGGACCTGGGATGGTATTGGGAGCATCATATCTGTCTCTTGCTCTCCATCTTTTAGAGCGAAATGCAGAAGGCTGCCTTTGAAGCTCTCCAGGTGAAGCGAGATCTTATGCACTGCCAGATCAGGAATCAGGTGAGTGGAAGTGGGGATTCTGCAGGGAATACCCTCAGGTCTCCTCTCTGCACAGTCTGCCTTTGTAAGTCCAGTCCCGGGAGCCCATGTTGCAGGAGAGTGGAATTTTCCTGGCCTGCAAGCCAAGTCCTGTGCTTCACTCCCTCAGAGCCAGTGAGGTAATGCCCCATTCCGGGAAACTTCATTGCATTTCCATCCCACCTCAGAGAATGGCCCATGAATGCATGAACTTCATGATTTGTGGTTGTCTTTTAGTTTCTGTCTCTGTCATCAACCTGCTTGTTCAGATCCATTCTGGCAAAAGGGAAGCACATCCGTGTAAGAGCATGTGGCCACAACCCAGTTGAGCAGAAGCGTATTGAATTGTTGCCACCAGAGGCTTGAGGCAATAGAGTTTGCAAGTTCTTCAACAGTGTGTCCTCCCTCCCACACCCCCTTCCTTTGGTTAACAGGGCACTTTGGCCTCCAGTCTGGTGAACCTGGGAGAGGACTTTCTAAGAGGTGCTGGGCAAGGGTGTTCATTGACTTTGCTCTTCTGTGGTGGCTTTGCTGGACTGTAGTGAGCTCTAGCACCATATTACCTTTCTGGGAAGCTTACTACTGCACCCAGTGTCTCTGGGAAGCATACTAGAAGCATGGGCTATCATCTAACTAGATTGAGCGAGTCCTTCCCTTTCGTCGGATGATACATCGCTGGTCCCCTTTGGAGGAGAGACGCTTCCGTTCCCAAGAGAGAGGCTCTGTCGTAGCTCAGCAAAGCAGCTACCTCCGGAGCTTCACCTCCGGAGACACTAGAGAGGCACGCTCCATCTGCCACTACACTCCATTGGTATATCGTGCCTATAGAATGGCAGATGTTTGTCTGAGGCTTAGTGAGAAGCAATGTGGCCTGTTAGGTTGGCACAAGGGGGTCTCTCCTCCGTTTTGCTAGGAGATCCTACTGAGCTCTCCTTGGCCATCAGTGAGTGCCATTCCCCCCCCCCCCCCCCCCCCCCGATTTGTCATTCAGAGCCAGTGTCTGCAGCTTTCTTCCTGGGCATGTCAGCATGTGGCTTACGTAGAGGAATCAAGTGTGATCGTTCAAGTTGTCTGCTCCCCACCAATGTTCCCTCTTAAGTTCTGGAGTCTTGTGAGCGACTGGCATTAAAGTTGTGAGCGAGGGATCTGGCTGCTGCATAAATTAGTTTGCTCTGGAGTCATCATCCCTTCCTGAGCTCAGACAAAAATGTGTGAGCTGGAGGCTAAAAGAACGGTGAGCTAGCTCACACTAACTCAGCTTAGAGGGAACACTGCTCTCTACTGGTCAGGACTACCTGTGACAAGGGAGACAGTTGAGACTAGCAGTGCATGCCATGTCCCCAAGAAAGAAGGCACCTGCCTTTTCGATGCAATAGTACCCAGCTACAAATCTAGACAGCTGCCGTGTGGCCACCTTCTCCCAAGGCAACAAGGGCAAACGTGTAGGTTGGTGTTTTTTTAAGAATGCAAGGAGAGACCCCGCTCTTCATCAAAACATGCCTATTTGCTAAGAAGCTGCTGCAAGGGGCACTTGCTTAGCCCTGGAAGGCCTAAGTGAGAGCACAGGAGGGGTACAGGTGGAGCCCCAGGCAGTTTCCTTGGGGCCAGAGCTGAAGCCAGTGACAGCTGAGTCCTTTCCTATGCAAGTAAAAAACCCCTGTTTCATCTTCTGCCTAGATTAAGTTAATAGAGAGAGAGTTATTGCAGCTGACACAGCTGGAGGTAAAGAGGCAACAGCTGGACACAGAGGCACTGCAGGTAGGTTGGGCTTCCTGGGGCTGCTGATATTGAACCATCTGCTCACTCATGCTCTTCTCACCCCTTTCACCTGGTGCTTGGCCAGGAGTTGGGAGGGCAGGGAATATCTCAGTCCTGGTTTCCCCTGGCTTGGTGCTTCCTGCAAACACTGTTGCATTCAAAGATCTGGAGTCATTGGAAGGAACTGGCCTCTGTTGGGTTCAAAGCCGACTGGCAAAAGGAACCACCTGCCAAACATTTCACATTTTGCTACATGGCTTTTGCTGGGTTTGTTTTGATTATTATTATTATTATTTTTAAATATCCACTCAAAAGCAACATTCCAGAGAGCACCTTTCATCCCTCCAGTTGCATCCACTCTGCTTAGTGGGCAGAGCCAGGGCTGTGTGTCTTTCACTGTTCCTAACAAGTAAGAGGATCTCGGATGCAGACTTCAGCCCAAGTAAGAATCTCCGCTTTCGTTTTACGAAAGGGCAGGTTGCTCGTCCTTTGGGTTGCAGAGGAAGGTCGAAAGCCAGCAGCAGTGGCTGATGAGATCTCAGAAGACAAACAAGCTCCTCAGCTTATCCAGTGGGCTGGATGCTCGGCAGCCCGTGCGGCTGGCTCCTTGCCCTTCCCCTTGAAGAAATTCTGTAAATTTGGTGCATTTGCATAACACATACACATCGCTGGATTCAGTTTGCTCTCGGCACAGAATCTGGATGTTTGGGGGAACACACAGCCCTGGGCCAGAGCTCACCTGGTCACGATCACACAGGTGGACAGGCGGTTCAGGCTGGTTCCGTCTCTCTCTGATCCATTCGCAGTGGGTGACTTCCCTTGTGGCACAGGACCAGCCAATTCTTGCAAAGCCTGTTTTGGGTTGAAGTCTTTCCAGGGATAGGATGCCATAAGGTGGGAACATTTCCATGTCACGGCACATCCACCCTGCCCAAATGAAAGCTAACCTTGTACTGAAAGCACCTGAGGAGTCTGGGCAGGGGCGCCCCCAGCTCTGTTCGAAGGACACCTTCCCAGATTAATTCTGTGCTATGTTGGAGGGCTGCAGGATTAGGCAAAGGGTGGCGGGGTGGGGGGTGGGGCTGGACATCAAGGGAGCTTTAGAGTCAGGCCAAAATGTCTGCGTTGTGCTGTGTTTCAGGAGGCGATAGCGGAGCAGCGGCGAGCCCTGACCAACCTGTTGCAGCAGCTGCTGAAAGAGAAGAAGCAGAGGGAAGAGGAGCTCCAGGAGATCCTGGTAAGAGCACCAGTGCCCATTCATCTGCGGATTTCAGTACGTACCGAAGCGAGAGTGGGGCTGAAGCACGAGCCCGCTCGGGCGTCAGGGATTCTTTGCTCTCCTCCAGTCTGTGTCCTGCTAGAGGGATCCCCAAAGGGATCTCTCCTTATATATAATTGAGTAAGAACATTCTATTTCACAACATTCTAAATTTGGCCTCCTTAGTGTTAGGCCGGAAAAACTGCCACTCAGAAAACACTGGCTGGGTTGACTGGCTGCTTTGTGCAGTCCCGCCCAGCGTTCCAAGGTTATTTGCATATGGAAGCTGATTGGACTACACTCCATTACACACCTCAAACTCACACACACACACACACCCCGCAAGACAGTTGGGATTTTCAGTTGCATAACATTACCTCATAGTGGAGAGGAGAATGATGTCAGCTGCCCTTTCCCTAGGCAGAGGCTGTGGGGGGGGGGGGTTTGTAA
>NW_015173687.1:660729-660847 GCF_001447785.1 Gekko japonicus | reverse complement strand
TACAGAATCCACCCCCAAAACCTCCAGGTATTTCCCTCCTTAGAGCTGGCAACCCTACATTCCCCTCAGTGCCTGTTGGTAGGCAACTAAGCTTGGTCCTTTCACCTACTTTGGCCTT
>NW_015173687.1:658131-660466 GCF_001447785.1 Gekko japonicus | reverse complement strand
GTCCCTGGAGTGAGTGGGGGGGAAGGGACCCGGCCTCCAGTTGCCGGCCCAGGAGTCGGGGGAGGGGAAGGGAGTGGGCGACAGGAGGCTTCTGCCTCCTGGAGCCTGGAGAGGGTGGGGTTTGCAGAGGGGTGGGACCTCAGACAGGTAGAATGCCATAGACTCCACCCTCTAAACCAGCCATTTCGTCCTGGGTAACAATTGTTGCCAATCTTCAGGTGAGGGCTACAGATCACTCAAAATTACAACTGCTCCTCAGGTAGCAGAGATCAGTTCCTCTGGAGAAAACAGTGGACTCTGTCATTATACCCTGCTGAGGTCACCACAGCAAATTGACACTGTTTGCCCAAAGCCAGAGCACTGCCCTAGAGCCTCTTTCTAGATCCCGTTGTATTGCTTTCACAACGGGCTTTACTGCTAGTTAGTAAATAATTCATTCGGATAGCTCCGTCAGATTCAAAGGAATTCACATATATGTATAATTCTTACAAGAACTTTGCAAAGTAGGGGGAGTGTTGCCATCTACGTATTGCAGGGGGAGAGCGGCTTGCCGAAGAGCCACGGTCAAGTTCATGCCAGAGGCAACACTGAAATGGAGGACTTCCCAGTTCAGTCTCTTAGCCAGTCTCTCCACCATTCAGCTATTTTTTATCTTGTTGGCCAGGACTGGGGGAGCACCCTGGGGTGTCAGCAGGTGCTGGAGTCTGGTGGGTGGCTAGAAACCATGGGAGATGCCTCCTTCAGACATCACTGACCAGGCCGGGCCTAGTACCCTCTGTGTGTGACCTCTGAATTGTACCGTCAGAAGGAGAATGGATGATCTCAGTGTGCATCTCTGCAACACCTGGGCCAGTCCAGAGACACTTATGAGCTCGCTCATCATTGACTGATTCTCTTGAAGTAAGAAAGTGCCTTTCTTCTTTGCAGCGGGAGCTGGAGGCCAAGAGTGAAACCAAGCAGGAGAACTACTGGCTGATCCAGTACCAGCGCCTTCTGAACCAGAAGCCCCTCTCTCTCCGGCTGCAGGTGACTTGCGGTTGAGGCACAGCCCAAGCAGATGCCAGGAGAGCCCCAAAGAAAGCCGGGAAGCCGCACCATTGCGCTGCTGGGTTACCAGGCTCTCTCTGGGATCGTTCTTCCCTGCGGCATGTTCCAGGTTGCCCAAGGCTTGGCGTACTGTCAAGAGGCAAGCTGATGATGTTTTTTCATCTACTGTGTTTTTCACAGGAGGAGGGCTTGGAGAAGCAGCTAGTGAAGCTGCTGACTGACCTGTCGGCTGAGCAGTACTTGCCCATCTTCGCTCATCACCGGATATCGCTGGGAACGCTCTGCTCCATGGCCCCCAGTGACCTGGCCAAGGTACAAGGTGGACAATACTCTCCTGCCCACTAGCTCCACTTCAGATCTAATAGGATAGAAGTCTTCTAAATAAATAAATCTGCACCCATGCAAACCAAGTGCTTTGCTAATTCAGCATGATGTTGCCCTTTGGAGAACAAGCACTGAGCGAGATGGAAATATCTTTTCTTGGGGAGAGTCGGGACATTCAGAGAATCCCTGGCACACTGTTTGCTGTGAAAGAGCTAAACAAACTCCTCCACTTTCAGATTGGAATAACGGAAACTGGGCTGCAACTCTCCATCATCCGAAGGGCCCAGGAAATACATGCCGTGGCTAAAACCATACCAGGTAATGTTACTTCTTTCCCCCTGTCAGGAGTCTTTGGCAGATGAAGTTACCTGAATGCTCCTGGAAAGCTGTCTCACTTCCTCTGAAGGAGACAGAGGGGACCATATCTCAGTGGCTGGGCACATACCTGAAATCCCAGCTCCAGTCCCTGGCAACTCTTGCTAAAGGATCTCAGGTGAGGAGGGCTGAGTGAGACCTTTTACAGGCACATGACCTGACTCAGTAATGAAGAGCATGATCGGTGAGATAAGAGGCCTGGTTCAACCTCACTCACTAAGTGGCCTTAGACAAGCCGTTGAGCCTCAGCCCATCCAAGTATTATGCAGATCTGAGCCACTCTGTAGGCAGCTGTGTGCTAAATCCCTATAAGGTAATGTAAGCAGGGTATATTGACAGCAAAGTAGACCAGTCAGCCACATGCTTATGAAAATGGAACAAAAATATGCCAATTGACTTATTTCTCTGCCTTGCAGGGATGAGTGCCTATTGCAGGCATAAGTGTGGGGCTCAGCCCAAATGCCATCTCTTCCCCCCCCCATTTCTTATTTGAGGCTGTTGATCTCCTCCTGCCACTTGCTCTCAGTCTTTCTTTCCTTTGCTCGCAGAGCTCTTGAAGTCCGACGAGGAGGCAATCCCTTCTGCTCCA